>NC_056689.1:14792500-14962500 GCF_018350215.1 Panthera leo
AGTCACATTCTGAAGTATAAGGATTAGGACTTCACCATTCGAATTTTGGAGACACATTCAGCCCATAACAAGCCCCTATGCCTAGACACTATGCAAATATCAAGCTCTTAACCCAGACACATCTGGACTCAAAGCAAGGCCACTACTAGTTTTGTGACCTAGCTAAGGTCCCTGAACCTAAATTTTACTTTCAGCCTCTTTTAAACTGAGGATAATGACCCCTACACCTCATTAGCTCTTTGAGATAGGGGTACACATAAAGTGTTCAATAAAAATTTGTTTTTAATAATATTGCTTTGGGGTGCCTGGGTGGCTCAGTCGGTTGAGTGACCGACTTCGGCTCAGGTCATGATCTCACGGTTTGTGAGTTCGAGCCCCGCGTCGGGCCCTGTGCTGACAGCTCAGAGCCTGGAGCCTGCTTCTGATTCTGTGTCTCCCTCTCTCTCTGCCCCTCCCCCATTCATGCTCTGTCTCTCTCTGTCTCAGAAATAAACATTTAAAAAAATTTAAAAAAATAATATTGCTTTATTTTTCTGATGTTTAAAGTATTTGTCTTTTTGTGACCTTTTGCTTAGGCTTGCTTATCGCTGTACGTTTCCTTCTTCAATCCACTAGGGGCTTTGAAGCCAGAAAATTAAATTTGTTAGAATTAAACATAAAGGCTCCAAATCAAGACCAAAGGCTCTCCTGCACATAAAGACCACAGACTTCAGCATGTGGGATTTCAGATCTCTCTTCCAGGTCAATAGTTTGCTTGGTTGTTTCTGGGGGAATTCCTTTCCTCATTGGCATTTCTGTTCCAGATAGAATACAGTATTTACCAAGCATGTTAGATAAGGCAATTCCAATGTGAGGTGTGGCTTTGTCACCATTCCAAATTTTAAAAAAAGGGCAGTGGTGTCACAGATTTGACCAAAATCTAGTGACATTCTACAATAAACAATCATTTGTTTTGGAAATGGTTGGAATGGTAGCTACTAATCTAAATGCTGCATACCCCTGAAAATTTTAACCAACTAATCTAAATGCTGCATACCACAGTGCAAAGAAGTCTCAGATGCTAAACTGTCTTCTGGAAAGTTTTCCCAAAGGAAATACAGCTCTTAGAACTCCTCTGACTTAAGAGTTCCTTTTAAGGCTTATTCTAAAGCTGGGTTCGGCCAACTCTTTCTGCAAATGGCCAAGCTGTAAATAGTTGAGGTTTGGGGGCCACATGGCTCCTGTCACAAACCTGCCATTGCAGCGGGAAAACAGTGATAAATGATACCAAACAAATGGCTGTACGCCAACTCAAAGTTTGTATGGGTGCTGAAATTTGGTTCTTGTAAAACGTCAACGTGTCAGGAAACATGACTTTTCTTTTGATTTCTTTTTAGCCAGCTGAAAAGACGAAGACCATTCTTAGCATGGGCCGCGTAAAAAGAGGCAGTGGGTCAGATTTGGCCCAGAAGCTGCAATTTGCCCACTGCTGTTAGATTCTAAAAGCTCAACCTGTATTTGTTGTTAACCATAACCCAGTTTTCCTAGTGAAAATCGTTTGAAGGCTAAGGGTCAACCTGGAACCCCTGTTTCCTTCTCCCATGTTCTCTTCCTGAAAACGACCAATGCCATAGCAGCTGTAAAGGCCACTGTAAAACAAACCAAATTAGCTTCCTTTTCTGAGCACTTTATTTATTTATTTATTTATTTATTTATTTATTTAGAAGTTTATTTATTTAGGGGCACCTGGGTGGCTCAGTCAGTTAAGCGTCTTGAGTCTTGGTTTCAGCTCAGATCATGATCTCACGGTTTGTGGGCTCAGGCCCCACATGGGGCCCCGTGCTGACAGTGTGGAGCCTGCCTGGGATTCTCTCTCTTCCTTTCTCTCTGCCCCTCCCCCCACTGGCTCTCTCTGTCTCTCTCTCTCAAAAATAAATAAACTTAAAATTAAAAAAAAAAAATAAAGTGTATTTTTTTAGTTTGAGAGAGAGAGAGAGAGAGAGAGTGCCAACAGGAGAGGGGCAGAGAGAAAGAGGGAGAGAATCTCAAGCAGGCTCTATGCTATCAGGGTGGAGCCAGGCGTGGGGCTTGAACCCACCAACTGCAAAATCATGACCTGAGCTGAAACCAAGAGTTGGATGCTTACCTGACTGAGCTACCCAGGTGCTCCCCTGTTCTGAGCACTTTATTTTTTATTTATTTTTTTTTATTTTAAATGTTTATTTATTTTTGAGACAGAGAGAGACAGAGCATGAACGGGGGAGGGTCAGAGAGAGAGGGAGACACAGAATCTGAAGCAGGCTCTAGGCTCTGAGTTGTCAGCACAGAGCCTGACGCGGGGCTCGAACTCACAAACCATGAGATCATGACCTGAGCTGAAGTCGGACGCTTAACCGACTGAGCCACCCGGGCACCCCTGTTCTGAGCACTTTAAATAAAAGTTTCAAAACCTCTCTTCATAAACAGGGATAAGGCAGCGTCATGATGCAAGGACCCATGCTTACAACTGACAGCAACAGGGACTGAGCTATCATCCAGACCCCTATTTACAACACAGCAAAAAAGTGACAGCCTTACAGTCATATGCACACAAAACTGTACTTTTACCAAACATCTGCATGATATAACCTTGCTCAGGGGGATGAATAAAGAAGTCACCTTACAGTAAACTGACATGTTCTTAATTATTTCTTCCTTCCCAAGTGTTCCTTACTCCTCGGGGAAAAAAAAAAAAAAAATCACGGTATAAAAGTTATATGGGAAATGCCTCAGTCTATAACGCCTCCTTTTATTTTTCTACAGCCCTTCCCTCTGAAAAGGTAAAAGTGTACCACAGTTTCCCCTTCCACTCTCATACGGTTCCCACGCAGGTGTTGCTGCATTTTTTTTAAACAAGGAAAAGTAAAGAGACGTTCAGTTGTTTGAAATAATTCCCAGAGTCCTTGGCAGAGCAGAGACTGCAGATCATCCCTGAATCACCAACCTAAGTCTTCTTCCCGAGAGACCACCAAGCTCCTTGCATAAACTGGAAGCCCGGACTTTGTGAGAAGCAAAAGTTCTGCCGTAGACACATCCCGTTCCTGTATCAAGGTGATGACCAGGAGAACAGCAACTTTGTAATCCCCACCGTTACCATTCTAGGCAAGCTAGGGTTGGCTGTACTGACTGGGTGACAATAAGCTCAGGGATTTGCCACCTACAGTGCGAGAGGAGTTAACCCAGCAAACAAACCACGGCCACAGCATGTCCGGAAGACAGGCACGAACCATAACTCCAATTTGAGTTGTCTAGTATTTTTCTAGAACATATTTTTCTAGTAATGAAGTATACTGGCTTCAGCCGACCAACTGTCTGACTTCCGGCCACGAGACCAGTGTTTTGCTACCACGTGGAACATCAAAATGTGTCAGATACCGGGTCGACACAAAACCGGGAGAAGAGTAGCTTTGATTTAGGGAATTCTGAAGTTTGCTGGAACCCTATCTGAATTAATGAAGTCAACTCTATCGAGGACAAGAATTCATTGATTTGCTAATGTTACGAACTGAGAGGCACCTTTTTCATCTAGTTTATCCTTAAGTGCCCCTTGCACCGGATTTCCTAAATGAACTCTTGTTTTGCATGAATACAGACTTTCTTAGGAACTACAATGTAATCTGAATACCAATAATAAGACATCTATCCCCACCTTTTTTCTTATTTAAACAGGAACTGCATTTTTCCTAATTAAAAAAAAAAAAAAAGAGGAGGAGACAGAATCTAGGAAATAAGTGTCTAATCGAGATGTAAACTCGTATTTTCTTGAGATTTAATTAGCTGCTTATGATGAGGTTATACATGAGCTGTGCCAGTCATAGAAAATCCCAGCCAGTAAAAGCAAATGCATTCTTTTCCTCGCAACATTGTTCTTAAACTGTTCTACTCTTAAAATACCATTACTTAGAAGTTACTGAAAGTGATAAACTCTTCCCAATGTTCACTCAACACCGTGACCCAGTTGTAGACTTTCTGTAACCCAGTGGAAAGAGTTCTGCAGAGAATGAATATTCTCCATTCAGAACAAATAAATGTACTGCAAAGGAAAAGCACGGTGACCTCTAAATGTTCCCAGAAAGGGACCCAGCTAAAGACAACGGAAGCGACACTTGGGGACATATAGCTAAAGAGTGGTGTTGGCAAAGGTGAAAAGTAAGAGAATACGTCTTGTTTAGGGCTAAGTTTTTAACGTATCACAATACAAGCTAGAATTCTGTTTACTACAGTTTAGAAATTCACCTCAGACTTCTAAACCATTGCTTTACAGGATCTTGGTGGAAAGTGTACTATTTACTATTACTCAGTACCACTTATTACTAAAACAATCAACTGGGTTTAGCCCAAGGGGATTATATACAAATAAACCCTGGGAAGTGTCGAAGGGGTGGAGTGATGTAAGAGGTGGCTCCACAAGAAGTTGATTCACCTGCTCCGGAGGTGGGGGCAGGGGCGGGTCCAGTATCCCGGCAGGGATCACTCCAGGCCCAGATTCTAGGACTACACTGGGAAGTAGTAAGTGTGTGCCCTTGTGCACGCCAAGATGGATTGTTCAAAGATTGGATCTCGTGGAGAAAAGGGGGACTTCGCTGAGCATTCTTTGGGATACTTTCCAGGGTTCAAACATCAATTTATAAATATCTCCAACCAAGCGTGTGTGCCCCACTTAGCCGCTGGGAAAAATGCAGCCTTCATTCACCTAATCCGGCAGAGTAAGGGCGCCCTGGGGCACTCGCCGGCCTCGGCTTTCACCCGAGGACGCTCTTCCATTCGTGAGCGTCCTGTTGGGTGAGTAGTGCGGGGTGGGGGGAGTCTCTGCGAAGTTGAAGGGTGGCCTCGCACACCTAAAGTTGAAAAAAACTGCTGAATCAGGGTGCCCCCATTTTGCCGGATCCTAGGCAATCGGATGCTCCCTTCCCTCACCCCTCCTCCTACTCCGAAAAGAAACCGGATCCGCCTGTCCGCTCGGAGGTCACCTGCGAAGAGCAGAGTGATGTCACTCGGCTACCCCCACAACCTCCCCCCAAACGGCAAAAAGCCGAGAAATCTATGCATCACCCAAAGAGAGGGCACCCTCCGGAAGGTGACCCTCCAGCGCGGCCTCGGCCCTGCGGGACGGGGTCAGGACGAAGGTGAGCGCCCTCGGAGCAGTGGACAGTTTCCAGCATCCCCTCGCCTCGCCGCGCGGCGGCCGGGATGCTCCGGATTCCTACCGGACAGTCTGGTGCAGGGCACCGCGAAAAAACAGGACGCAGCCCGCGAAGCCCCCGCAGCCACCCGGGCCGAAGGCTTCGGGGACCACTTCCCAGGAGTTACGGGAGGCAACACCCAGGGCGTGTTCCGCGGCCACGGCACCGGCTTCCGGCTCCGCCGGGTGTGCGCGCCGCGGGAGGGCCCGGGGCGCCGGGGCGCCGGGGCGCGGGCGGCGGGCGGGGAGGGGGCAGGGGGGTGGCCGCGGCGGCTGGCCCCTACCTGTGGTGGAGAGCACGGTGCTGGCGAAGAAGAGCGCGGAGGTGAAGTCCCAGTTCCAGTTGCCCGAGGCGTTGCTGAGCACCGACACGCCGTAGTTGCTGGCCTCCAGCACGCGGCCCAGGAACTGCTCGAGCTGCTGCTCCGACAGGCACTCGTGCTCCTCCAGGAAGCGCCGCTTCAGCTTGCGCAGCTCCTGGCGCAGCAGGTCCTCGTAGGGCAGCTCCACCGACGAGAAGACCACGGCGCCGAAGACCAGGTAGAGCAGGTAGCCGAGCACCAGGAAGCCGAAGCACCAGGCCGAGCGGTGCCGCTCCACCAGGCGCACGCACGAGCTGCCGGCCAGGGACTGCAGCATCTTCCCCCGCCGCCGCCGCCGCCGCCGCCAAAGCCGCCACAGCCGAGGCCCACGCCGCAGACCGGCCCGAGCGCGGCCCGCCGCCCCGCCGCCCCTCGGCCCCGCCCAGGCCCCGCCCCAGGCAGCCCGGGCCCCGCCCCCGGCCCCGCCCCCGGCCCGCAGCCCACTCCCCCACGCGCGCCCTCCGCGCTCCCCGGCAGCGCCGTGTGCCTGCGATTGGCTCGCCCGGGAGTCGTTTTGCTTCCTTCTTTTCCTGTTCCCTCGCACTGTAAGAGGCCCCGATGATGTGGCGCTGACGTGGCTGGCGGCTCAGGTAACCCGCGAGTCGGCCGAGACCGCGAGGCAAACTTGGCTGGAGCGCCGGGGCTGGGCGCGCGGCCCCGGGGCCCCCGCCCTTCGCGTGGTCCCGCTGGCCGGGCGCTGGCGCGCAGACCCCTGAACTGCCGCCGCGGCCACCCGCTGCGTCCTCCCCCCTTGGGTAACCAAACCAGAGCGGACCGCGGGCGGGGTGTGACAGCGTGTGCGCGTGTTGCGTGGGACCGTGCGCTGCCTGTCCAGGCCTTCGGCCCCAGCTACAACTTGCTTGCCACCTATTTTTTGTTAATCAAAGCCTGCATTTCCAAGTAGCGAGCACTGGAATTCTTTCCTTCGTCTGCCTTATTGGTCCAAGCGAGGCTCGCAATCTGGTGCCAATGCTGATGGTGAAAATATCAGAACCTCAGGGTTGGAAGGCACTTTGGATCTTAGAAGTCTTTTTCCACCCACCCACCCACTCAACTCCTTACAAAAAGAATCCGAGAATTGAAGAGGGTTGGAAAAGTCACATTTCTGAACTCTTCCCTCTTTAAAACATAAAGAGGGGAAGAACGGTCCACAGAAGAAACTGAGCTTTCCCGAATGCTCTTTTTAAGGTGACAGGGTCAGTGAACCACTTTTTTTTAAAGGTGACGGTGGGTGAGAGTAAATATTGGCACACCCTCCTGGAAAGGCAAATTGGCAAATGCTTCTAGAACCTTGAACATTTTCTGTACTCTGACTCCATGATCTGTCCTAAGAAAATAATCAGGCAAAGATTTATAGACAAGACTATTCATAAATAGTGTATATGTATATTATATATATGCAATACACGTGTATATATTATGAAATAATTAAGGGTCAAGAATAACCAAAATGTTCCAAATAGAGGAATGAATGAATTATGGTATCACTATAGCATGGATATTGTATAGCTATTAAAGATGTGTTTCAGGGTGCCTGGATGGCTCAGTCAGTTAAGCCTCTGACTCTTGATTTCAGCTCAGGTCGTGGTCTCATGGTTCATGGGATCAAGTCCTGCATCAGGCTCTGTGCTGACAGTATGGAGCCTGCTTGGGATTCTCTCTCTCCCTCTCTCTCTCTCTCTCTGCCCCTTCCCCACTCTCTTGCATGCATGTGCACTCTCTCTCTCTCTCTCAAAATAAACATAAAAAAGACGTGTTTGAAAACCATTGAAGCATAAGCAAGTGTATGTATTGAATATATACAGTCTTATGTATAGAATCTCCAGTAGGTAAATTAGCTCCCAACAGCTGTCTTTGGTTGATAGTGGAGAACATAAGTGACTTTTATTTCTTGTACATTTTTATGGTTTTCTGATTTTCTGCAGAAATGTTTTTTTCTATGTAGTTGATCTGTGAGGCAGATGCAGTTCTATTTTATAAGACAAAATACAAATATTTTCCATATTTGAGTCTCTCCCAGCTGAACCTGGCCTAACTCATGAGATACAAGAATATGGTTGCTGTTTTCAGCTGTTAAGTTTTGAGATAGCTTTTTATGCACTGATAGGTCCCTGGAACAGCGTGCATCTGGATTATGCTGAACTTTACAAATCATCGTTAGAAGTTTTCTTCGGATAAATTTGTCATTGTCTGCCATATTTCACTTCTCTGACTTAGACTCTACCTTGGTTCCATATTACAGCTAGGCCAGGGATACCAAATACTTGCAAATCGTATGTTACCCTCAGGCTATCGGTAGAAATTGGAAATACCATGTGAGCGGTCTGGTGGGGACCAGGTCTTGCTGCACGGGGTGAGATGTGTTGAGTGAAGCCTGGAGATGGGAGTGGGCTGGGCAGTGCGGGTATTTCTGTGATTTTTGGCTCTCAGAGTTGACCCAAATCATGAGAATCAAGGCTGGCTGTCTCCCATCTTCTTCTTGGCCCACTGCTCTGGACACACGATTCACCTGTCTTCAGGGTAGTTAGCAATCTCAGCAATGTCAATCAAGACTAGGACTTTTGTCGACTAGCTACATCCCTCCTGTGACCATGCGAGGTGGAGCTGAGATCCCTGACGCCCTACCCCCACCTCAGCATGGCAGAGGACATTGCAAGCATTTCTCAGGGGGGAAAAAAGGAATATGGAAGAAAACTCAGAGGAGAGGGTAGAGATTCACAAGAGGGGAGAAGAGTGGGATGGGAGGGGGTGCAGTGGGCGAGAGAAGCAGTGAGGTGCTTTCTGCCGGGTGTTCACATTAATTAACATAATTTGGAGACAAGTTGACTAAGCTTTGTGAGAAACAAACCTTGCACTAGGCAGAGCCTTGCAAGTTAATCTGACACGGAGCTCATGATGTAAATGATCACCGTTGTGCTATATGATAATTAGGCATAAATGGCAAGCAGTTCCTGTAAATAGGTTTTATTCTCTCAACAGGTTGAGACAATGAGAACTATTTATAGACAGGGTAGCTCTCTAGGAAAGTGTTTCACTTACAAAAAGTGAAATTCACAAACACAGTGTTAGGGAAACCCAGCCAATCAGCAACACGTACACAATATTAGCATTTATGATTCCTTTTCTGGGTTTATACCCAAACGAATTGAAAGCAGGAACTCAAAGAGGCATTTATGCAGCCATGTTCACAGCATTATTCACAACAATCAAGGCGTGGAAGTACCCCAGTGTCCATCAACAGATGATGGATAAGCAAAAAGTAGTATAAATTCACAATGGAATATGTTTCAGTCTTAAGAAAGAATGAAATTCTGGGGCACCTGGGTGGCTCAGTCGGTCAAGCATCCGACTTCGACTCAGGTCATGATCTCGCGGTTCGTGAGTTCGAGCCCCACGTGTGGCTCTGTGCTCACAGCTCGGAGCCTGGAGCCTGCTTCGGATTCTGTGTCTCCCGCTTTCTCAGCCCTTCCCTGGCTTGTGCTCTGTTTCTCTCTCTCTTTCAAAAATAAATAAACATTAAAAAATTTTTTAAAAAGGAATGAAATTCTGACACATGCTACAATATAAATGAGCTTGAGAAGACCTATGTTAAGTGAAATAAGCCAATCACAGAAGGGTAAAAACTATATGATTCCACGGTATGAAATCTAGAGGAGTCAAATTCACAGAGGCAGAAAGTAGAAGGAATTATATTTGCCAGGGGCTGGGAAGAAAGGGGAACCAGGGAGTTGGTGTTTAGTAGGAACAGAGTTTAGTTTTGCAGGGTGAAAAAATACTGGAGACGATGGTCATTCTTGCACAGTAATGGGAATGTGCTTAATGCAGCTGAATTGCACACTTTTACCATAATTTAAAAAAATGTTAGCATGGGGGTGCCTGGGTAGCTCGGTTGGTTAAGTGTCCAACTCTTAATTTCGGCTCAGGTTTTGATCTCAAGGTTTGTGAGATCGAGCCCCATATTGGGCTCTGCACTGACGGTGTAGAACCCGCTTCAGATTCTGTCTCTCCCTCTTTCTCTCTGCCCTTCTCCCGTGAGCTCTCTCTCTCTCTCAAAAATAAATAAACATTTAAAAAAAAAAATGTTAGCATTTGGGTTGACAGTAGGAATGTGGTCATTAAGAGTGGGTTGAAGCTGTCCCACCCGCCAGCGAGCGGCCGTCTCCCTGATGTGGGTCCTTGAAGAAGCAGACATCCTTCATCTCCAGAGAGTGTTGGGACAGTGTTGAGACAGTCCAGGGAACTGGGACAGTTCCTCAGTGATGTGGCTCATACCCAGATGAGATACATGAGGCTGGTGGTGGATCTGGAAACTCAGCCTGGAGAAATGGTGGAAGGAATCCAGACATTTGCCCTGAGGAAAAAAAAATTTAGGATGATCGGATAGCTGCATGCCAAGAAAAAAAATGTGAATTTATTTTGTGTGTCTTCAAAGGGTGTAGGACTTAGAAATCACTCTAAGAGAGAACATTCTAATCGTGACTTGACCACCAATGGAATGAGCTGCCTCTGGAAACAGCTCGAGGCCCTGAGCGTTGGAGCAGAAGGCAATCAATCGCAAATTAGCAAAATACAATGGAGAGCGTTTAGCGTCTTCAGGCTCCTTCCAAGTCTGAGATTTTACCGTTGCGGTGTATACAAGGTCAAGTGTATGAGGAGATCAGGAGTAAAATAGGTGAGACACAAAGTTGCCCTGAGATTCCTCTTAAAAGTACAGATTCCTAGCCAGGAACCCCGACACGCTCTGGCCCTTGAGCTGCCAGCTCCTGGTGGTGTCATGACCACGTGTCAGGGAACCCCGACACAGTGGACCCCCCCCAGCTTCTCTGCCATTTTTGGCAAAGGGTGTTGCCATCCCCCCTGACTGTGGTGGGAGATGTCCATCCTGTGAGAAGTGCAGATCAGGTTCAGCGTGTAGATAGCATCTGGTGTTAGAGCAGCGAGCGACAGATGACTCCCCTTCAGGTCCTCCCTCCCACGCCGCCCTGTGACAGGTTGTCCACCTTGACCTGAGCAATGCTCACAATTTCCCTGCTCTCATCTCTGTCTCTTAACCACGCCTCCAGTCACGCTTTACCTGTGCGTGTTAAAACAATTGATCCCTGCTCACCTGTTATTTGGCATGGCCTCCATGGGTGCAAGGAATAAGGAGGGAAAGGAAAGGAAGATGGGGCTCTCCTGGAAGCAAGAGAAAGAGATCAAATAGAAGAGGGAGAAGCTGAAGCTTAAAGAAAAAAATTTTTTAATTAAAAGAGCTATTTTAGAGAGTATTCTTTTTTTAAATGTTTATTTTTGAGAGACAGAGACAGAGTGCAAGTGGGGGAGGGGCAGAGAGAGAGGGAGACACAGAATCTGAAGAGGCTCCAGGTTCTGAGCGGTCAGCGCAGAGCCCGACACGGGGCTCGAACCCACCAACTGTGAGGTCATGACCTGAGCCCAAGTCAGACGCTTAACCGACTGAGCCACCCAGGCACCCAGAAGAGTATTCTGATGACATCCGCTGCTCTGCCGTGCCATGCACATTGGGACAGTGTTCCCCACCCCCAGCTGTGCACTTATCTCCACCACGGTCCCCCACCATGCTCTGCCTCTGAGCTCCTGCTCACCTGAACTGAGGTCCCCGCACTGTTCACTCAGTCCTTCATCACTGTCCAAAACCAGGTCATGTGTCTGAGCAGAGGAATGGCTTGGTTATCCCATGTTTCAAACTACTACACAGGGCGGAAGGTTATCGCCCTAATGCCAGAAGAGAGAGAGAGAGAAAAAAGAGTTAGACAGTATCTCTTTTGCCTCTTGGAGTGGTCCAGCCTGGGTGCTGGTTATCATCAGTGCTCCTGCCGTGTGACAGGACCTGGCCAGCAAGCTCTGTGACAGCACACTGCACTCCATAAACTATTGTGTTTGCATGCGAGACCCCAAGTGTCCTTCAGGAAGCTCTCCAGCAGAGAGTGACTTTATGCTGAAGGTCAGTAGTTTAACTTTTCAAGAACCTACCTACTCAGAAAATCTTCAAATCTGGGCACACTGAGATTCCCCCTTGACCCCTGAATCTCCCTGAACTCTAGGGCCAGGACTTCAAATGAAGTCTATAAATGCTCAGTCCAGACACTTCTGAGTTTGCTATATTAGTACCTTCCCTAGATCCTAGAATAGTTTAGTTTCCTCCCTATCACACTTCCATTTAAACTTTCCTGTATTACAAGACCCCATTCAAATCTGCCCCTCAGGTCACCTATTTAAACTATCTGAACACACAAAACTCCACCTCTCCCCTCTCTGAATTCATGCTACACATGTGACCTGTTTGAGCCTCCTGGTCCCTAACATATAGCTCCCAGTGTTCATTATTTTTATGAGTACAGTGGACCCTTGAACGACGTGGGTTTGAACTTCATAGGTCCACTTACAGACTTTATACAGCACAGTAATGTAAATGTGTTTTCTCTCCCTTATGATTTTCTTAATAACATTTTCTTTTGTCTAGCTTCCTTTGTTACAAGAATGCAGCATGTAACACACAGGGCATACAAAATATGTAT
This sequence comes from Panthera leo, assembly GCF_018350215.1. NCBI lineage: Eukaryota > Metazoa > Chordata > Mammalia > Carnivora > Felidae > Panthera > Panthera leo. Next base: position 14,804,599 of record NC_056689.1, read on the forward strand.
TAATCGACACCGTTTATGTTATCGGTAAGGCTTCCGGTCAGGAGTTGGCCATTAGTGGTTAAGTTTGGGGGGAGTCAGAAGTTATTTGTGGATTTGCAACTGCACGGGGGATTGGTGCCTCTAACCCCTGCATTGTTCAAGGGTCAACCACAGACGCTTTGTCTTGCAATGAGGGTGTACACTCTTAGGAAGAATCCCTATGTCTCTTAGTTCTTTGTATCCTTGATAAAGCTCAGCACAGTTTTTTCACATGATGTATGTACCGTAAATACCTTTGATTGTTTGATTAATAAATAATCACAATGATTACACTTTCCCCAGCAGGAAAGATTTGTTTAGTGAGAAATATTTTTAGAACCATGGTCAACTATCCATGTTTATGCGATAAGTATTTGTTATTGCTTTTAATGTGAGGAAGCTGGTTCTTAGCACAAGGACTTGCCCGAGGGGCCCTTGACAAGGAAATGATTTATCTTGGGGCTAATTTTGTTCCATTGGGATTCTAGGATTTTGCATATATAAAGAAGATTTCTCAGGTTCTTTTTTATTCAATGGAAGGCAAAGGTCGTCTGTTAGACTTTGATCGTTTGTCCTGAGCACCACCTTTGAAACAAGGCACAACAGAACAGCACACACTCTTACAGATTCTAGAAGGAGCAGAACTATGGCCATGACCCAATCCCTAACGTGACTGGTTGGACTAGGGATAGAGTTTGAACCAAAGCTGGTCAAACCAATGATTATCTGCCCACCAACCAGATTCCCTACAATTATTTGAAAACCCAGTGGGGATTCTCAGGCACTGGGGGTGCTGGGACTGAAAGGGATCAGGTTCAAGAGAAGGAAACTGCCTGCATGAAAAGCAAGAAAGGAAAAGATGGAAGAGAAAGCTTCAGTGAGATGAGAGAGGAGGAGGGGGATTGTATAGATTGAGCAGTAAATAAAGAGTGAGAAAGCAGAAATAGCTGGTGAGATAATACCTCCAAAATGCTTGACTGTGAGAAGGGACGAGAAAGAACAGAAGTTAGGGGAATGAACCGAGTGTCATCTATCATTTTAAGGTGAGATTTTAACAGAAAGACATTGGAAACAATCAAGAAAGGGACTGGGAAGTGGAGCAGGAAGAGAACCGGGGGAGAGTGGTGACCTGTAAGATAAAGGAGGAGAGAGATTAACCAGGAAAATACACAAGAGGGTTGGATGCCGTAGGAGGACACTCAAACAGAAGGTTGAAGTGTGACCATCATGGAGTTGTTGGAAACCCTACCCAGTGCAGTTGTAGAGGGCCCAGAAGTTACTGTAGTTAAGGAGAGGGAGGTGGAGGGCGCCTGGGTGGCTCAGTCGGTTAAGCGTCTGACGTCAGCCCAGGTCATGGTCTCAGAGTTCGTGGGTTCAAGCCCCGCATCAGGCTCTGTGCTGACAACTCAGAGCCCTGGAGCCTGCTACAGACTCTGTGTCTCCCTCTCTCTCTGCCCCTCCCCCACTCCCCCCCCCTCTTGCAAGAATAAATAAACATTGAAATAATAATAATAATAATAATAATAATAATAATAATAATAAAAGAAGAGCAAGGTGGATAAGTGAAGACAGTAAGCTCAGAACATCCAGCTAGCCCATGGAGAAAAGGGAGCCACTAATGGGGATACAGGATGGGAGGGGGGAGTGGTTGTGGGTGTGGACTTGCTGTATGCTTAAGATGGGAGAGAACTGAGCATGACTGGGTATTGAAGGGAAGTAGCCAGTGGAGAAGTAGGGTTTAAGCAAGAGAAGAAAAAGGAGACACTTAATAAAGAATGGTTTCAGAGGAAGTAGGCATGACTGCACTCAATAGCATGGAAGTAGACAAAGAAAGAGAGAAAAAAGTTAAGTGGTCGGTCTGTTCATTCATTTATTTATTGCTTCATTTAACACATAGAGTTTGGATACCTGCCATGTGGCAAGACTTGCGCTAGGCTCAGAGAATGTAATAGTGAGCAAGATGTTTATGTTTCTTGTCTTAAAGGAACATATTCAAATGTGACAGTCAAACATTAACTGAATACAAAGAGCAAGGCCCAGGGACCTATAAAGTATCTAACAGGGAACTCTGTCGGAATATGGGAACCAGAAAGGCTTCCCTGAGTCCATGCTGTTTGAGCTGAGCTAAAAGGTGATAGGAATTGGGGGCACCTGGGTGGTTCAGTTAGTTAACCTTCCAACTTTGGATCGGGTCATGATCTCACAGTTTGTGGGTTCGAGCCCCACGTTGGGCTCTGTGCTGACAGCTCGGAGCCTGGAGCCTGCTTCAGATTCTGTCTCCCTCTCTCTGTCCCTCCTCTGCTTGCACTGTCTCGCTCTCTCTCAAAAAATGAATAAATGTTTATAAGATGATAGGAATTAACTAAAATAAAGAGGTGGGCCTGCAGGAGGGTCTGGAACTGGTGGGAAAACAGGCTATGAAGGCAGTGGGGCCAGATCACACAGGACCTTCCTTGCAGGGCAGCTTAAGAATACAGGTCTTTTTCTTGGAATCCAGGAAGGGTTTTCAGCATAAGAATTTACGTTTCAAAATGGCTGCTTGGCAGTGTGAAGAATGGGTCTGAGTAGAGCAGGAGTGGGTGCCATGGGACCACTGGAGTTCCCAGGAGGCAAATGATGACGGGTTACCTCCTTGTGTGAATGCCCTTGTGTAAGGGCAGGGATCACTGTCTGTTCAGTAGCCAACAGGATTGGACACATAGTGGGAGCTACGTGCTAAGTTGGGAGAACGATCAGGTTTGCACAAGAAGCTCATGATCTCAGTTTAGGACAAGCTGAGTGAGTTACTTTTCAGATGCTCAAGGAAACACATCCCACTAGGCAGTTGTGTATGCAAGCTTAGAGCTCGGAGAATTCCGGTGGAGATGTAAATCCACATGGTGGGTTATCCAATTTAACATTCATATATGCAACACTTCTAGATAATGACAGTTTTGGCTTTGCAATGGAAGTGAGTGACTGAAGTTTAGTCAAGGTATAAGATTACTGGCATAAAGAAGGTCAAGAACACAGATCTCTATGTTGGTTGCTGGATGGGACGTCCACATGGATGTCAAATATTTCCCAGGAAGATGGTGGGGGTTGGTGTGACAGACAGCATAAACCTAGTGCCAAGTTCCTCAGGGACCTGAGGAGTGATAGAGGAAACAAGGGGAACAGGTTGAGAAATTGTCCCCAAGTGCTTAGAAGGCGCACAGGTCAAAGGAAGGTACAAGACTGGGTTGCAGAAGATGCTGTTTCTACCTCCATCCAACTATGCAGCTTGAGTAAGTCATTGAATGTCCCTCAGAGTGGTAATAACTCATCACCTGTCTCTACCTACAATGGGAATCAAGGAGAATAATTTTTATATAAATATGTAATTGAGCACTATGGAAAAGTAAGGCATGGCTGCACTTAGTTTTCACACCTGAGCTGTGATAAAAGCCCCAAGAATTCAGAAGACAAAAGACATTGTGAACTGCCTTGGGTTACCCAAAAATGTCTTCTTGAGTGAAGCCGTTCTTGAGCTGGGACTTCAAATACCAGGTGGTAGATACCGACCTATGTTAATAAACAATTTAAGGAAAATATTTGAGACAAGAATTAGCAAACCACAGATTGACCCTAAAATGAAAATTCAATAGAAGGCAGACTCTGAGTAAATAAACAAAGTAGAAATAAAACGTAGATAGGTCTGCTACTGCTTTCTTTCAAATGTGGTTTTATTCTCCAAAGAACAGAAAATGTTTGTCTATTCTTTTGGGTATAAAGTAGTATCAGTGTCAGTATTCAGGAAAGGATATAAATGTCATCGTTAGCGTGTCAGAGTAATAGGAAGAGAGCTTGTAGTGGGTGTGTGTGCATCATAGGCTCAGCAGATAGATAATATCAAGGGCTGAAATCCGAGCTGTGTAGTGCCTGGCCCAGCCCCTTTCTCAAAAGCTCACCTCCTCCTAAGCCTCGTTAGATTTTGGTGAAACCATATCCCATAACTGGCTATCTTTTGAGACCCGGATCCGCGAAGACATCCCAAATAAAGAAGCTTTGCGTTTCTTCCCTGTGGTGACTGAGCCGTTCCCACAGAATGCAAAGTTAGGACTGCTGTGGTACCTTTTTAGTCCCTGAAGGGTCCAGAGTTTTGCTCCAGTATTTTGTATGCTTGCCCTGTACTTGCTTTTACTTTTTTTTTTTTTTTTTTTTAATGTTTATTTATTTATTTGGGGAGAGACCGCTGTGGGGGGGCAGAGAGGTGGGAGAAAGAGAATCCCCAGCAGGGGTCAGTGCAGAGCCAGATGCAGGGCTCCAACTCATGAACTGTGAGATCACGGCCTGAGTGAGATCAAGAGTTGGACACTTAACCAACTGAATCACCCAGGCGCCCCCTTGTACTTGTTTTTAAAGCACACATACTGTATTAGTGGTCACCTCCTACTGGCCTGTGGCCACCTGCAGTGCTGAATGAGGACACCAAGGCAGCCCCTGAGAATTTGCCCCTCACCCCGGGCTCTTCAGTCAATACTAACCCAGGTATTGCTGCAAAGGGACTTTGCAAATGGAATTAAGGTTATGAATCAGCTGACCTTAAAACAAACAGATTAACCCGGATCATCCAGCAAGGCCCAGTGTAATCACAGGAGCCCTGCAAATCAGAAGAGGAAGGTCAAAGAGTCCATCAGAGAGAGAGGTGATGAGGCAAAGGAAGGGTCAGGGAGCTGGTGAAGCCAGGAAACTTGGATGCTTCTAGAAGCTGACAGCAACCCTCACCTGACAGCCAGCAGGGAAATGGGGACCTCAATGAACCACAGGAACCGGGTTCTACCCACATGCTTCCCTGGCGTCCCTGTTGATGTTCTGTTTAGATGATCAGTTCATTGATATAGAAGGGTGTTACAGCCCCCTACAATTATTGTATTATTATAGATTAGTTCCTTTATGTTTGTTATTAACTTTTTTAGAGATTTTTTTAAAAATTTATTTTTAATTATTTTAATTAAAAGCAATTTTTTTTAGAGAGAGAGTGAGCATGAGCAGGGGAAAGGAGCAGAGAGAGAGAGAGACAGAGAGAGAGAGAGAGAGAGAGAGAGAGAAAGAGAGAGAATCTTTAGCAGGCTTCACATTCAGCACAGAGCCTGATGCAGGGCTCCATCCCAAAACACTGGGATCATCATGGGAGCCAAAATCAAGAGTTGGACGCTCCACTGACTAAGCCACTCAGATGCCCCATGTTATTTAACTGTTTAATGTATTTCGGTCCTCCTATGTTGGATGCATAAATATTTCTAATTGTTAGATCTTCTTGTTGGATTGTCCCCCTTTTATTATTACACAGTATACTTCTTTGTCTCTTGTTACAGTCTTTGTTTTAAAGTCCATTTTGTCTGACATAAGAATTGCTACTCTGGCTTTGTTTTGACATCCATTAGAATGATAGATGTTTCCCCATCCCCTACTTTCAATCTGCAGATATCTTTAGGTCTAAAATGAGTTTCTTCTAGGCAGCATATAGATGGGCCTTGTTTTTTTAGCCATTCTGCCACTGCATCTGTGTCTTCTGATTGGAGCACTTAATCCATTTATGTTCAAAGAATTATCGATACATATTTATTGCCGTTTTATTAGTTGTTTTGTGGTTGTTTCTGAAGATTTTTCTCCTGTCCTTTCATGTCTTTCTCTCTTTCATGTTTTGCTGATTTTCTTTAGTGATATATTTGGATTTCTTCCTCTTTATTCTTTGAATATTTATTAATTGTTTTTGACACATGGTTACCATTAGGTTTGTATATAACCTCCTCTGCGTATAGCAGTCTATAATAAGTTGATGGCCACTTAAGTATGAATCCATTCTTTACTCCTCTTCTCGCCACATTTTAGGTGTATGTTATTGTATTTTATATCTTTTCCTTGTGAATTCCTTGACTGATTTAAAAAAATTTTTTAATGTTTATTTATTTTTGAGAGACAGAGAGATACAGAGCACGAGTGGGGAAGGGGCAGAGAGAGGGGGAGACACAGAATCTGAAGCAGACTCCAGGCTCCGAGCTGTCAGCACAGAACCCAATGCGGGACTCGAACTCACAAACTGCGAGGTTATGACCTGAGCCGAAGTCGGATGCTTAACCGACTGAGCCACCCAGGCACCAGCCCCCCGCTGCTTGACTGATGGTTTTTTGTTTTTTTTTTTTAGAGAAAAGTTCATTTTTACTGCTTTTGTGTTTCCAACTTCTATATTGTCACTTTTGACCTCTCCTATCCATTCAAAGAGTCCCTTTTAATATTTCTTGTAGAGCTGGTTTAATGGTCAAGAACTTCTTTAGTTTTGTTTGTCTGGTAAAGTCTTTATCTTTCCTTCCATTCTGAGTAATAGCCTTGCTGGATAGAGTATTCTTGGCTGCAGATTCTTCCCATTCAGCACTTTGGTTATATCAAGCAACTTCCTCTGGCTTACAAAGTTTCTGTTGCAAAATCTCCTGCTAGCCTTATGGGTTTTCCCTTCTGAGCTAATAACATCTTTTGTCTTGCTGCCTTAAAAAGGTTCTCTTTATCACTATATTTTGCAAATTTAATTACGATGTGTCTTGCTGTTGGTCTGCTTTTGGATTTTGTTGGGTGTGCTCTGTACCTCCTGGATCTTTTATCTGTTTCCTTCCCCAGATTAGGAAGGTTTTCAGTGATTATTACTTTAAATAAATTTTCTGCCCCCCTTTCTCTCTCTTCTTCTTCTGGGATTCCTGTAATATGAATGTTATTATGTTTGATGGAGTCATTGAGTTCCCTAAAGTCTATTCTTGTTTTGCTTAATTCTTTTCTCTTTTGTTCAGCTTATTACTTTCCATTACTCTGTCTTCTAGGTCACTAATTCATTCCTCTGATTCTTCCTTCCTGATGTTCATTCCATCAAGTGTGTTTCTCATTCATGTATTGCGCCCTTTATCCCTGTTATGTTGCTACTTATCACTGTGCTAAGGGCCTCACTCACGTCTTCCACTTTTCTCTCCAGTCCAGTGAGTATCTTTATGACCATTGCTTTAGATTCTGTGTTAGGCATGTTACTTATATCTTATTTCACTTAGATTCTCCAGCCATGGCCTTGTCCTGTTCTTTCATTTGGAATAAATTTCTCTGTCTCCTCATTTTCTCTGCCTTTCCGTGTCTGTTTCTCCACGTTCAGAAAGTCAGCTGTGTCTTCTGCTCTTGAAAGTAGTGATTTTATTAAAACGAGGTCCTGGAGTGCCCTGCAGTCCAGTGTCCCCTGTTCACCAGAACTTGGCCCTTCAGGAGAATATCTTATGTGGGTGTCTTACGCCCTGCTGTTTTGTCTGAGTCAGTTTTCCTTTCAGTGCCGTCATCTGCGCTGACTCTCAGCCTTGTGGGCTGTGCTTGATTTCTGTGGTGTTGGTTGGGACCCAGGCAGGACACCTTTGGAGGAGGGGAGCATGCCCCCTGGGGAACTTGGGAGCAGGGCAGCGATTCTAGCAAAATTCGCAGTAGGCCACGAGTCCCGTGCTGGATCCCTTTAAGTGCTGTGGTGGCTGGGCCTTGCTTGGTGGCTGGGTGTGGCATGTCAGACGTGGACAGTGGGTGGTGGAAGCTGTGCACAGGTTGGCTGGCACGGGGCCACGGGGGCACCCGCACAGCGTCGGCAACATTTGCTGTGAGCCCAGGGCCAAGGCTAGCAGGCTTGGAGTGGGGGAGTCCTCCGGAGAACTCGGTGTGGCCCACTGCTAGTGGATTAGGTAGCAGGTGTCTGTGCAACACCACCTCCTGGAGGTGTCTCTATGTTTATGCTGGGCGGGGGAGGAAGAAGGCACCTCCCTGCCAGCTCCCTCATTTTCAGAGACCTCCCCCAACACGCTCTGAAATCAGCATGAACAGATGTGACTTCTGCTTGCCCCTGGCATTGTGTGAACTATCCTTTCCGTGCTGCCTTTCCACGTAGGCTGCTATCTCTTTAAGGGCGGAACCCAGCTATCACTCACCCTCCTGGTGCCCAGCGCTGAGTCAGCTGACTTTTAAAGCTCCAGGGTCCAAGTCCCCCCCCCCCCCCCCCCCCCCCCGGTTATACAAAGTCAAAATATTCAGCCCCTCTGGTTTTTAAAGCCAAACGCACGGGGATTCATCTTCCCAGTGTGAGCTCCCAGATGCAATGGCTTGTTTCGCTGTCCTCTCTGTGGGCAGGTCCCTCCCCTGGGTGGGCAGCCTCTCTCCTCCTTTGTGACCTTTTAGCTGCAGCTTCTTCTCTGTATTGAGTTGTGGTGCTGGTTCTTCCAGTCTTCTGATCGCTGTCCGGTTTATTGACTCGGACGTGGCTGAAATAGTGGAACGGGCTCAGGGCCCTCCAACTCCGCCACCTTCCCAGGCTCCTCTCCGGGTCTGTAATTTAGTTACTGGTGTTGTACCAATGTTGATTTCTAAACTTTTAATAATTGTACCAGGTCTGTACACGCCGTTAACGTTCAGGTACACCGGGTGAAGAGCGCAGAGGAGGTCCTTGTACTACCTTGCACCTTTTCTGTAAGCCTAAACTTCTTTCAGAGTGAAAATTAAAAGAGAAAAAGACTCGCGATATCAAGTGCTGTCGATGACGGGGAGTAACTGGGAGGCTTTCCTGTATTGTCGGTGGGAATATGAAATGTTGCAGTCAGTTTGGAAACATCTTAATACCTTCTCATCAAGTTAATCCTGCAAATTTTCCTCTGACCCAGCAATTCTATTTCTAGGTATCTATTCCAGGAAGATGAAAAAAGTCATTGACTATAGTTGAAAACACTGTATTGTAGAATTGGAATTTGCTAAGAGAGGAAATCCTCGGGTGTTCCCACCAAACACACACACACACACACACACACACACACACGACATATGTGAGACGGGGGATGTGTTCATTAACTTGATGGGTGCAAGCCTTTTACGATGTATACATTTATCAAATCATCACTCTATACACTTTAAATCTTGCAATTTTATTTGTCAAGTATACCTCAACAAAACTCAAAAAAAAAAAAGGAAGGAAGAGCTCTTAAAAACAAGAAAAACGTCGCCAAAAGGCTTGTTTTCAAATGTTTGTAGTAGCTTTATTTATAATACAATTTGTTTAGAGTATAGGAGTTCATCCAACGGAGTCGTCCCCAGCAATGAAGGAATGAACTGCTGATACACGCAGTATGCATGAATCTAAGGACGATATGTTGTGTGAAGAAGCCAGCATGACATAACATGTCCTGTGTGGTTTCATAAATATGAAATTCTAGCAGGTGAAAGTAATCTGTGCTGGTAGCTATCAGGTTGGTGGTTTCCTGGGGTGGGGGAGAGATTGACTGCACAAGGGAAAAAGAAACTTTCTGGGGAGAGGGAAATATTGACATGTTGTCTAGAGCGGTGGTTACACGGGGGTATACACTCGCAAAAGTGATGCGTGTGCTTAAAATATATGAATGTTATTATTTGGAAATATAACATATTATATGTAAATAGTATATGTTAATAGACCACAGTAATGATTTTTAAAAGTAAAAAGAAAAAGACCTATTAAATATCTACTCTGTTCCAGAAATAAGGAAATATTCTGGGTATTTAAAAATGTTAAAAGTCCCTGCCTTCAACAAGCACACAGGCTTTAGGATAAACAGACAATTACAACACACTGTTGTGACGAATGAGAGCTTGGGCTTCTGTCAGATCATCTAGGTTCAAATATCATTTCCTTTATTTTTTTTTTGGCGGGGGGACGGTCAGAGAGAGAGGGAGAAAGAGAATCCCAAGCAGGCTCTGCACTGTCAGCACAGAGCCCGACCCAGGGCTCGACACCACGGACCCTGAGATCATGACCTGAGCTGAAATCAAGAGTCAGATGCTTAACCAACGGAGCCACCCAGGCTCCACATTATCATTTCCACCATCTATTGTTTTGCATTCTATTTTTAAAATATTTTTTTAACATTTATTTTTGAGAGAGAGAGTGAGAGCAGGGGAGGGGCAGAGAGAGAGGGAAACAGAGAATCTGAAGCAGGCTCTGTGCTCGGACTCATGAACCATGAGACCATGACCTGAGCCAAAACCAAGAGTCAGACGCTTAACTGAATGAGCCGCCCAGGAACCCCTCCACCACCTATTGTTAATGTAAACTTTGTGTAAAATTATATAACCTTTCTAAGCCTTGTTTTTTTCCCTGCTTTTTCTGTAAAAACTGGAATAATAAATGTACCAACCACTTAGGGTTGGGAAGATAAACAAGACATTGCATATAAAGTGTTTGCACAACATGGGACACAGAATAAGTGCTCTATAAATCCTTCCACTTGCAAAATTCCACGGGGGCAGGGACTGCATCTGGTTTGCTCATGTGGAAGCTATAGAATCTTTTATGGTGCCTGTCGCAGAGCAGATGTAAAATGAATATTGGTGAGATGAACAAATGGAAGAACCAGGAGGAAGCCACGAGTAGGGAAGTGAGAATTGGGGTTTGGGGTAAGGGAGGGTTGCTCAGTGCCGGGCGGGGGGGGGGAGGGTGGCTGTGCTTTGTCTTCCCCTCTGGGGCCATCTTTCTTCCCCTGGCCAAGCTCTTCTTAGAAATGGTTTCTTGGGCTTTCTGCGTGACTCAGTCGGTTGAATGTCCGACTCTTGATTTCAGCTCACGTTGTGATCTCAGGGTTTGGGGGATCGAGCCCTGAGTCAGGCTCTGTGCAGAGCCTGGTTGGGATTCTCTCTCTCTCTTTGCCCTTCCCCTGCTCTCTCTAAATAAATAAATAAATTAATTAATTAACTTAAAAAAAAGAACTGGTTTGTCTTCAGGAACATCATGCCTATTGCCATTCTTTCTCTTTTTGCTCCCATCGAACTCTCTGCCAAGAAAGACCGCCCTCTCGGTAATCCCCCAGTTTAAGGCCTACCCCTCCAAAAGTCTTCCCTTAGGTGTCTGAAATTTCTGACGTGAGCACCATGAAAGCTCATTCATTTGGCACTGTGATTCTCACCTTGGAAGGTACCGTGTTGTCTCTTGGTCCCTTACAAGACGCTCTCTCATGAGACAGACGGATAGGAAGGGAAAGTCAGGCAACAAAAACACGTGCTGTCTTCCACAGAAAACAAGTGGGAAGTGGAGGGAGTTTATGTGACTTCTATTTTATCTGGGAAGTAGGAGGTGAGATCATCTGCTAAGTGTGATTAGGAGGATGATGAGTGCTGGGTCTGAGGAAAGAAAAACAGGAGAGAAAAGTGACAGAAGGAGCAGAGAATGTTGAGACATGTGGAGAACGCCATCGAGGTTGGAGACTGTTTGTAATGGCCGTCACCCATTCAGTTTGCATTTTCTGCCACAGTTTTCAGTTCTTTGAATGAGGTCAAAGTAAAGTTTTTCTGGGGATATGGAAGGGTGAAAGAATCAGAAGACTGAAATGTTCCCTCACAAGGAAAGGAGTTAAAATGATGGACTGCGGTGTCTGCAAAGTAGCACAGAGAGGGAAATGAAGGGAGTAAGGAGCTAAAAGCTTGGAAAGAAAATGAAGAATTAAGCAATTGGTGGTCTCCATGAGGCGGGAGGCTAGGAATGGTCACAATATGGCAGTGGGGGAACAAAAGGAGAGCCAGTGGTAGTCACAAGAGGGGAGCTTCATTCTAGAAGCGTGGAGTGAGTTCTCGGTGACGACAATTTCTAGGATTTAGCCATTGCCAGAGTGGAGGGAAGAAAGCCACTGGATGAGCTATGAGTCCAGGATTATGTCTTTTGACATTGAAGACATGCGAGACAATGCCAGAACTGGGGAAGAGAGAGAGACTACATCCCAAGAGCAGAAGTCTTCAGGGTTTCAGGAGCGCATGGGAGATTAGTAGCTAACAAAGATGGCGGTCAGAGGAAGAAGTAGTGCTTTTGGGACTGACCCCCAACTGAGGGTCCTTTTACTGAAGAGAGAGATTGACTGGAAGTTGATTTAGGAACTTGGGAACCATGCTAATCGCTTCTGCAGCCCAGACGTGTAGTAAAATGAGTGGCAACCACCGGGGGCTGCTGGACGTATGCCAAGAGGACCAAGCTTCAGGAAGGCAGAAGGTATGCTGCGATTGGCGTAAAGAAGTAGATGCAGTGGGTTTGGGGAAGGTCACAAAGGGTAAAATAGAAACTGTGCACAGGAGAGGAGCAGCGGAAATCACAGGTAGAGGAGAGGAAGGCCGGAACAAACTATAGGTGAGAGCGCAAAAAAGCACGGGTATGCAAAGGAGCCTACGTTTTGCAAAGTGACCAAGATGATGGAGAAATGCAGCAGAGCAGAATTAACGGGCTTCAAAGCAAACTGTGGTACCAAGCAGGGGCAGGTGCAAGGTGCAAGGTGCGACTCAAGGCTGTGTGGCCCTGGCTTGCAGTTAACCTGGCCACCAGGCAATGCCTCCTGCCTCTGCGCACCTCCCCCCCCCCCCCCCCCCCCCCTGCTCCCCAGATGCACCTTCAACTTGAGAAACACTGTCGCGGTAAACCGAACACCAGCCTTACCCCCATCTGTGTTACTGTTCCCTGAATGGAGGTTGCGTGCTAGATGTTTTCATTCTAGAATGGCTAGTAAATTAATTTCAGAACACTTTTTTTTCTTTTAAATACCTATACCTTTTACTTTTCCTTCCCCGCCCCCACCTTTTTTTTTTTTTCCATTTTACTCAGTGCTTTAACGTTTGTAGGTCATTTCCATATAAATCATTCATTAGAGTAATTTCCTTACAGTAACTGTGGACGAAGACGAGGCATTACTCTCCAGTTTTTCTAGATGAGTAAATAAAGAATTTGTGAACTGCTTTTTAAAGGGCATCTTGTTCAATGCTTTTTCAGTGTTTTAAAGGGGCCTGTCCTTTCAATACAAAGTCATGGAGTGTACTTACGGCTCTCACACATGCCTAGAAAATGATTATGATGTACTCGATGATATATTTAAAAATGAAACCTAAGGGCTTGGTAATAACAGCTTCCTGTCACTGTTACTTTGCCATCGTTCAAGGACTTTTAAATCACTGAGAAATATATTTGTTCTGTGCTGAAAAATTACATAAACGCAGGTGCAAGTGACAGATAATCAATAATGAAAATGATTACTAGCGGTGGCTGTATTTGAAACAATGAGCATGTTTGGTGTCTATTGTAGACAGTAATGAGTAGTCGCTGCAAAGGAAGCTGATAGACTTCAGTCAGTGGCTCTGAGAGTTTTATAACTCTAAAAGACTGCCTTTTCAATCCAGATTTTTAAAGGGCAGAAACCTCCCTCAGTGAGCAACTCTTAGAATGGATACGGCCCTTAGGTGTTTGGAGATCAGGGAAGGGGAGCCTTTTGTAGTGGTTTCCAATCGCATCAGAACAAACTTGGCCAGAAGTATAAAAGGTAAAAATACCCAAAGTGTCTGAACCTTTAAGTGAAATAGATAAAGACTAGGGATTTGGCATAAAAATCATTATAAAATCGTAAGGACCCCACATTTTTACTTGGGCTTTCTAGTAAGTATTTTATACTTTAAAACATTCAGTTGAATTGTATGAAATGGCTTGTTTATAAGTAAAATGAAGGTCAAATGCAAGCAATTTCATATGGCTCAAAGTAACATTTATCTAAACTATGAGATGGTTAGAATCTACACTATGAATGATACATGCTTCTTGTATGAATGATAAAAGCTTCTGTTAGGGTGCCTGGGTGGCTCAGTTGGTTAAGTATCTGACTTCAGCTCAAGTCATGATCTCACGGTTCATGGGTTCGAGCCCCGGGTCGGGCTCTGTGCTGACAGCTTGGAGTCTGAAGCCTGCTTCAGATTCTGTGTCTCCCTCTCTCTCTGCCCCTTCCCTGCTTGTGCTCTTCTCTCTGTCTCAAAAATAAATAAATGTTAAAAAAAATAAAATAAAAGCTTCTGTTTACCTTCTTGGTCAGTCTTTTCTTTATGTGAAACAGGGAACTTGTAAGGCCCAGCTACTCCTCACAAATCTGCATTTCCACTCTTTTTTTTTTTAATTAAAAAAATTGTCTAAAAACATTTTTTTAATGTTTATTTATTTTTGAGAGAGACAGAGACAGAGTGTGAGTGGGGGAGGTGCAGTGAGAAAGGGAGACAGAATCGAGAGCAGCCTCCAGGCTCTGAGCAAGCTGTCAGCACAGAGCCCGATGCAGGGCTCGAACTCACAAACTGCGAGATTGTGACCTGAGCCAAAGTGGGATGTTTAACCAGCTGAACTACCCGGGTGCCCTATGCATTTCCATTCTTGATCCTTTGGGCTGATACTCCTATTTACCCACCCAGATCATGTTCTTCGAGTCATTTCCTAAAGGAAAGAGACTGGAACCTGCAACAAAAGACCTAGGGCCCCCAGATTTCCTCCCCAAGAAATTCTTAATCCAGCCATAATTAATCGATACATTATCAGTCTTTATGAATTTAGCACCTGCAGTCATTTAAGTGGTAAATAAATATCAAGTTATGTCTTCTCCTTTCATTGATTTTTCTAGACTTAAAAGTGAACAGGAATAGAGTATTCTTTTTTCCTCCCCAGCTCTATATTATACCTGGTTTGGGAAATTATTTTTATATCATTTGAAATGCTATGACTATGTCCCATGGTCAGCTAGACCATGTCATGAAAAGTGCTTATACACGTGTTGTGCACCAGGAGACTAAAGATATATTGCTGTGGAAACTTTGATGCTGAGTTAAATTTTTTGTTTTTAATTTTAGACAGAGGAGGGGCAGAGGGACAGGGAGACAGAGACTCTCCATACTCAGCACAGAGCCCCACACAGGGCTCGATCCCATAACCCTGGGATCATGACCTGAGCTGAAATCTGTCTGAGTCCGACACTCAACCGACTGAGCCACCCAGGCGCCCTGATGCTGAGTTTTTAAGCGTAAAATTTTCATTTGTGAAATCATAGCTGTAAAATCTTTATACATGAAGTTGTTCCCTTTATCAGAAGCAAAGGAATTATCTTCCTGTTTTACTGATCAGCTACATTGAACTTTATTCTAAATGGTGAGAATTGCCTCTTTTTTTTAATGTCATCTCAACCAAACTGGGTATTTTCCAATCGAGGCATCAGTGAAAATACTGAAAACTCATGTTGTTAAGTGTATCGGCTTCACTTACAAGAGATTTTCAGGGAAAATAAGTTAAAAGGAGAGGACCCCGGAAAACATTTTGCTTTAGTTCAGTAAAATAAATTCAGCATACTAGTTTTCAAAATTATTTATTTATTTTGAGAAAGAGAGAGAGCTCACGTGAGTGGGGCAGGGATAGAGAGAGAGAGAGAGAGAGAGAGAGAGAGAATCCCAAGCAGGCTCCACACTACACGGGCCTGACCCCACAAACCGAGGGATCATGACCTGAGCCAAAATCAAGAGTCAGATGCTTAACCGTCTGAGCCACCCAGGCGCCCCTGAGCATACTATTTGTAATTGCTAAATAAAGAGATAATGGCCTTCATACTCACAGCTATATTTCTCTATGAAGTTGACAGAGAAAATTTATATAAAAACATGAATATTTGGCTAATCGTCATTGCTTCAGTGTGTGTTCAAGTGTTGTATTGTATTCAAGTGTATTCAAGTATTCAGTGTGTATTCAAGTGTTTTCAAGTGTAGTGGTTGTATTTATCCATTCTCTGGGACCTCAGAATAATGAATGTTCGAGATTTCTAGCAGGTTTGGCATTAATGATGGATTAGGGATTTTCTTTTTTTTTTAATTTTAATGTCTATTTTATTTTTGAGAGACAGAGAGAGAGGAGGGACAGAGAGAATGCGGGACACAGAATCCGAAGCAGCCTCCAGGCTCCGAGCTGCCAGCACAGAGCCTGACACAGGGCTTGAGCTCACAAACTGTGAGACCATGACCTGAGCTGAAGTCAGAGGCCTAACCTACAGAGCCACCCAGGTGCCCCTAGGGATTTTCTGTAAAAGAGGTTAACTGGTGATGTGGGGAAGTAAGGACAGGAAGTCTGAAGCAAAAATCTAGCCTAATACAGACACTTACATGGGCCATGCTTTAACACCAGCCCATTGACAGAGATTACATCTGTCATGAGAAACTTAAAATAGAAGGCGTTATAAGAATGACATCATTTTTCCCACATGCGTGAGAATTATTAACAAATGATGGAAATATGGCTAATACAATTTATAGCCCTTTTATACAAGGTTAGATATTTTATTTAGTTAGTAAGATATTGTATATAAAGGAATGATGTCTTTCTATATAACTTGTCTATGATATATGTGTATACTTACGTGTGTGTGTGTGTGTGTACTTTAGTTACACTGACAGAGCAAATTGCTTTTTCTAACTAGTTTGTTCCAACCAACCAAAACCTATTTCACTGAAGTGCATCTGGCCTAAATATAATTTTAATTCATTCTGTGATAATAACTATATCACTATTTCCAATAAATTCCTGTCTGAATTTGTCAGGTGGACAGAAATTTTAAAATGAATGTCATTTAGGAATTGGATTTAGACAACCCATGAGCGTTATATTTAAACATTCTGAGATGGAAGTCCTATAGAAATATACACAGGGAATGAGCAGGAAATGATAATTAGATCACTACCAAACTGAGTTGGTATCATTGAACTTAGCCCCATTTTTCTTACTGTCCTCTTGCTGCCCATGTCAACTCAAATAAATGTTTTTTGAGTTCTATATTAATTTACAGTCAAAAGAGTCATAGCCAAGAAGCATATTAATATCTGTTCAGTTTCCACTTTCAGCCTGAATTCTGTCTTCCTTCTCAGTAGTTCCTTATAACAAGCATCTGAAACACAAGGCACGTTTAGGACATGCACAAACATAAGCTCAAAATGGACTAAAGCCCTAAATGTGAGATCTGAAATCATAAAAGTTCTAGGAGAAAACATAGACAGCAATCTCTTGGATGTCAGCATTAGTGAAATTTTTCTAGGTTTGGCGCCTCAGGCAAGGGAAATAAAAGCAGAAATAAAATATTCAGACAACACCAAAATAAAACGCTTCTGCACAGCAAAGGAAACCGTCCACAAAACAAAAAAAGGCAGTCTACTGAATGGGAGAAGATATTTGCAAATGATATATCTGATAACAGGTTAATATCCAAAATACATAAAGAACTTACACAACATAAGCTCTGAACCATCTGATTAAAAAATGGGCAGGGCACCAGGGTGGCTCAGTCAGTTAAGCGTCTGACTTCGGCTCAGGTCATGATCTCGTGGTCTGTGACTTTGAGCCCCACTTCGGGCTCTTTGCTGTCAGTGCAGAGTCTGGAACCTGCTTCAGATTCTGTGTCTCCCTCTCTCTCTGCCCCTCCTCCACTCAGCTTTGTCTCTCAAAAAATGAATAAATGTTAAAAAAAATTTTTTTAAATGGGCAGAGGACCTGAATAGACATTTTTCCAAAGAAGACATACAGATGGCCAACAGACACCTGAAAGGATGCTAAACATCACTAGTCATCAGGGAAATGCAAATCAAAGCCACAAAGAGACATCACCTCCCATCTGTCAGAATGCATAAAATAAAAAAGACATAAAATAGCAAGTGTTGGCAAGGATGTAAAGAAAAAGGAGCCCTCATGCACTGTTGGTGGGAAGGTAAATTGGTGCAGCCACCGTGGAAAACAGTATGGAGGCGCTTCAAAAAATTAAAAATAGAAACACCATATGATCCCATAATTCCACTACTGGGTGTGTACCTAAAGAAAACAAAAGCACTAATTTGAAAAGATGTATGCACTCCTATGTTTACTGCAGCATTATTTCCAATAGCCAAGATATGGAAGCAACCCAAGTGTCCATTGACAGATGAGTGGATAAAGAATGGAGTATTACTCAGCCATAAAAAGGATGAGATCTTGCCATGTGTGACAACATGAATGGACCTAGAGGGTATTGCACTAAGTGAAATAAATCAGACAGAAAAAGACAAATACCAACAGACTTCACTTATACGTGGACTCTAAAAACAAAAACAAACAGACCCATGAATACAACAAACTGATGGTTACCAGAGAGGAATGGGAGATGGGCAAAATGGGTGGAAGGGAGTGGGAGATACAGGTTTCCAGTTATTGAATGAGTAAGTCACTGGGATGAAAGGTACAACATAGGGAATATGATCAATGATATTGTAATAGTGTTGTATGGTGAGATATGGTAGCTACCCTTGTGAGCATAGCACAGACTATAGAGTTGCCCAATCACTATGTCATACACCTGAAACTAATGTAACAATGTGTGTCCACTGTACTTACACACACACACACACACACACACACACACACACACAGAGGCACATGCACACAGAACACATTAAAGAGTATAAAAACAATATTTCAACTAGATCAAAGAACTGATAAAGCACTGATAGAGAACTGATAAAGACTGATTTATATGGTCATTAGCTTTTTGACAAAGGAGTCAAAGTAATACAATGGGAAAAGAAAATCTTTTTTTAAATATTTATTTGTTTAAATTTATTTATTTATTTTGAGAAAAAGAGAGAGAGAGAGAGCACAAACAGGGGAGTGGCAGAGAGACAGAGAGAGAGAGAGAGAGAGAATCCCAAGCAGCCTCTGCACTGTCAGCACAGAGCCCAGCAAGGGGTTTGATCTGATGACCATGAGATCATGACCTGAGCCCAAATCGTAAGTCAGATGCTTAACCGACTGAGCCAATTTTATATTTAATCTTACTTGATTAGGCTACATTCCCCAGATATTTGGCCAAGCACTAGTATAGATGTTTCTGTGAATATGTTTTGTAGATAAGATTAGTATTTAAATCATAGACTGAGTAAAGCAGATCATTCTCCATGATGTGGTGGGCCTTGTCTAATCAGTTGAAGTCTTAGGAGGAAAAAAGACTGAAGAGACTGGCAAAAGAGGAAGTCTACCAGTAGATGGCTTTCAGACTCAAAGTGCAACATAAGCTCTTTCCTGGGTCTCCTTAAAGAGTTTGGAGTTGCCAGCCTCTACAATTCTGCGAACCAATTCCTTGAAATAAATCTCTTTCTCTTTCCTATATTCCAGCACAAGAGAAAGTGCAAGGAGCGAGAAATGCGTACGTGCAATATTTTAAGGCCCAGATCTGAAAGCGGCACTCTTCATTCACAACTCATAGTGGTAAAACGGCGGCACGAGGGATGGAGATTTCCACAGGCCCAGAGACCAACCTACCACGGAGAAAGGAAAGACTGTATTTTTGTAGACACCTGGAAGTCTCCACTGTCTAGGGACACTATGCTGAAAGTCTTAAGAGGAAGTTGTTTTTACTGAATGTTGCACAAGGAAGAAAGCGTTTATAATATGTGGAAGGCATAAAGCAAAACAATTGAATAGAAACTGAGACGCTCAGCGCCCAAACTTAACAAATAGAACCATTACCACATTCTTGGAAAGTCCCTTCCCAGTCCACTACCACTTTTCACACTGCGATTCAAGCCCCTCCCACATGCAAAACACATTCATGATCTCCGAGATTCCTGTGGGTCTCATCCTGTCACAGCATTTGGCTCAAATGCTCTAATTCAGGTGTGGCTGAGGTTCCTGAGTGTAATCCATCTGTGGGCCTGTGGGAGCTGAAGAGGCAAGTTATCTGACCCCAATACACTGAAAATATAATTGTGGGACCAGCATAAGATAAGAATATAGACATTCCAGGCCAATTAGTGAGAGAATGGAAGGTAAAAAGGAGGCCCTACACCATACGAGCTCTGAAATAGAGAATGACAAATACTGAATTTTCTTCATCAGGTCTCCAGATTTAGGAATAATTCTCTGTGGCACTTGGTTTGACTCTCTAAGTTCTTGGCTCCACCCTCTGGTTGCTTGGCCCACCCTTCTGGGCTCTTGGCTCCTCCCTCTGGGTTCATGACTCCACCCTCTGGCGCAAGGCTCCTCCCTCTGGATTCTTGACTCCTCCCCCTGGGTTGATGGCTCCTTCCCCTGAGTCATTCTTCATTACTCATGAAATGTATTGGCTATTTATAGTTGAGTAATTTTGGGGCACCTGGGCGGGTCAGTCAGTTAAGTGTCCCACTCTTGGTTTCAGCTTAGGTCATGATCTTGCGGTTTGTGGGATCGAGCCCCACACCGCTCTCTGCTCTGACAGCTTGGAGCCTGCTCAGTATTCTCTCTTTCCCTCTCTCTCTCTGCCCCTCCCTCTGCTCATTCTCTCTCTCTCTCTCTCTCTCTCTCTCTTAAAATAAACAAATGAACTTTATAGTCAAGTAAATTATATTCTCTCTGTCCCGTTTTGTACCAAAATTTTTTTGCACACTTTTGCTGAAACAATTATTCTCAGGAACTTTGTGGACTCTGCATTGATTTCATGGGAATTCGGTCCATTAGACAAAATCCACATCCACAAATGTTGTTCAGATAAGCCCGTCTCTATCTTTAGCTTCTGCTGAGACAGCTGAGAACCCAGCAAGCTTCCCAGAGGACCTCTGCTTGGTTTGAGGCGATCTGTGAGGCACCCCCTTGATCTCTTGAAGGGGACTTTTGTGCAATCTCCTGACCCTTCTGTGGTTTTAGCAGAAGCTGTGCCATCAGTCACACACTGAACCTTGTCGCCGTGACATGCTTTTGGCAGGCCCTGCAGCGTCTGTTGCCATCTGGAGAGGCTGAGGATTTAAAATCTCCCAGTCTTTCTTCCTTTTTGCTAAATAGTTCTTTCCCCGATTTCTCTTTCTCCTTCATGCATTTTATCACAAGCGCATGGTGCGAAACCCGCTGCGGGCTAAGCTTCACCAAGTCTGGAGGCCAGTGCTGAGTGCCGAGCCATGATTGCAACGAGGTGGTGTTCTCAGCCTAAGTGAGGATTCAGAATGAAGAAACACTTTCCAAGTCACGTTGTGCTGTCAGTATAGCTCTGCCCCAAGTCCAGATGAGGACGTTGCAATAAAGAAAAATTATTCTGCCAATATTCCTCAGGAACACAGACGCAAAATTATAGCAAATCAAATCCGGCATTGCATGAAAAGAATAATTTCTCATGACCCATGGGTTTATTCTATGGACTTATAACATAGGAAAATCAGTGTTTTGACCATGTTAATAAGATAATGGAGAAATTCATGTGACCATTTCATAAATGCAGAAGGATATTTCATAAAATCCAATACTGTCTTATGCTGAAAACGCAGAACAGTGGCTCGGTCAGTTAAGCGTCTGACTTCAGCTCAGGTAATGATCTCGCATTCTGTGAGTTCAAGCCCTGTGTTGGGCTCTGTGCTGGCCGCTCAGAGCCTGGAGCCTGCTTCGGATTCTGTGTCTCCCTCTTTGTCTGCCCCTCTCCCACTCCCACTCTGTCTCTCTCTCTAAGATGAATAAACATTTAAAAAATTAAAAAAAGAAAACATGGAACAAATTAGGAATAGCAGGAAATGCCAGAAAAATGTTCCAGGGAAGCTTATCTACAAAATACCCATCACTAACATCATAGGTAATAAATAGCAAGCATTGAGTGCTTTCCCTTGAGTTGAGAAACATGGGTGTCCACTATTAATCATTTCTATTTAACATTATGCTAGAGTTGTTAGTTAGTGCATTAAGAAAAAAATATATGTATTACATTTTAAATGTCATAAACTTTAAAGCTATCATTATTCAGAGATAATGTAACTATGTATACAGATTATACAAAAGAATCTGTGACTTATATTAAGTAGTATATGAATTTAGGAAAGTCATTATATACAAGGTTAATATGCAAACATCAATTGAATTTCTGCTTACAATTAAAAGCCAAAATTATAAAAACATTTCCAGTAGGATCAAAACACACTAAATACCTAGAAATAAATTTAATGAAACTTGTTATGACAGATGGGATGATGCCCCCCTAAAGATGTCCGTGTCATAATCTCTGGCACCTGTGAATATAATACCTTACATGGCAAAAGGGACTTTGCAGAAGTGATGAAGGACTTTGAGATGGAGAAGGGTGGTAGTCTGGATTATCCAGGGGAACTCAATATGATCACATGGGTCCTTAAAATTAGAGAACGTTGCCTGGCTAGGTTCAGAGAAAGATGTGAGGAATGAAGCAGAGTCAGAGGGAAGCAACATGGCCGGCTTTGGAAGAGCGGGGAAGGAGGCCATGAACTAAGACATTCAGGAAGCATCTGAAATCCAGAGAAGGCACCTCAATGAATTGTCTCCTAGAACCTCCAGAAAGAACGTGGCTCTACTGACACCTTGATTTTAACCCTGTAAGACCCATTTTGGACTTCTGACCTCCAGAAGTATAGGATTATAAATTTGCATCATTTTAAGTCATCATGTTTGTGACAATTTGTTAGAGCCACCACAGGAAACAAATGTAGACTTTGGCACCATTGTTGGGGTGCTACTGTAACAAATACCTGAAAATATGGAAGGGGCCTTGGAATGGGGTCCTGGGTAGAGCCTGGAAGATTTGGGGAACATGATGGAAAAAGCCTAGGCTGTGCTGAATAGACTGCTGGTAGAAGTATGGATGTAAATGACTTTGCTGGTGAGGGCTCAGAAGGAAGTAAGGAGCATCATGGAGAAATCCCAGCATGTCTTACAAAGTATGTGAATCATCATAGACAGACCACTTGTAGACACATGGACGTTAATGGTGCTGCTGCTGAGGGCTCAGGAAGAAATGAAGAACATGGTTTTAGAAACGGAAAGAAAAGAGAACCTTGTCAGACAGGGTAGAATACTTAGCTGAGTTTTGACCTAAAGTTATGTGGAGGGAGAACTTTTTTTTTAAATATAATTTATTGTCAAATTGGTTTCCATACAACACCCAGTGTTCATCCCAACAAGTGCCCTCCTCAATGCCCATTACCCACTTCCCCTCTTCTGCACCCCCCATCAACCCTCAGTTTGTTCTTAGTATTTAAGAGTCTCTTATGGTTTGCCTCCCTCCATCTCTGTAACTTTTTCTCCCCCTTGTCCTCCCCCATGGTCTTCGGTTAAGTTTCTCAAATTCCACATATTAGTGAAGATGTGATATCTGTCTTTTGTTGACTGACTTATTTCACTTAGCATAATACCCTCCAGTTCCATCCACGTTGCTGCAATGGCCAGATTTCATTCTTTCTCATTGCCAAGTAGTATTCCATTGTACATATAAACCACATCTTCTTTATCCATTCGTCAGTTGATGGACATTTGGTTTCTTTCCATAATTTGGCTATTGTTGAAAGTGGGTACAAGTGCCCCCACCCATCAGCGCCCCTGTATCCTTTGGGTAAATTCCTAGCAGTGCTATTTCTGGGTCATAGAGTAGTTCTATTTTTAATTTTTTGAGGAACCATCACACTGTTTTCCAGAGCGACTGCACCAATTTTCATTCCCACCCACAGTGCAAGAGGGTTCCCGTGTCTCCACAATCTCTCCAGCATCTATCGTCTCTGGAAGGAGAACTTGTACGTGATGACCTTGGATATTTACTGAGCAGCTTTCCAAGGAAACTATGGAAGGTGCAGCCTGGTCTTGTCTTGCTTCTCACAGGGAAATGTGAGAAGAAAGAAATCAGCTGAGGGAAGAACTAAATCAGCACCTATAGGAGCAGTGACAGCACTGACTCCATCTTTGGCCTTCCATCTTGTTCATGTGCATGCAACGACCTTCCTTCAGGCTTCATGTCCCAGGCCCCTTGGAGGTTACCGTATGCCCAGACTGCGGTGCAGGAAGGCTTGTTCTGAGCCTCCCTAAAGTGATACACAGGTGGCACACTTTAGACAACTACTCTTTGACCTCCCCACAATGCCTCTTGCTCCATAAAGCCAGTGGATGCAGGTCCAGATGGGGGGCAGAGACTAGGCGCCTAATGCTCGGTTCATTTGTCCACCTGATTCCCCGCCCCCCCCCCCCCACCATTGGTAAGTTACCTTGAATAAAACTCTGTCAATGGTCCAGAGTGGCTTGCACTGTTTTTCCATCGCAAATTGCCTTCTCTGTCTGGAGGATACTTTACTGTCCCTCCTCCACCTTCTAATATCCTATGATTTGGGAAACTCCCAATTGTTTCAGACTGCAAAAAATGCTAAGATTTGGAGATTCAGAGGAAAGTGTGCTCTGGAGAGGAAGCCAGGGGAGTGGCTGGACAACATTTTGCTAGGGCCTGGGAGGAACAAAAGATCACAGTATTCAGTCACACGGAGAACTCTTTGAAGGGATTCCATACGGGACTCATGGATCTCCTCAGCCCTCTCAGCAGAAGCCACCAATAGAGGCAGGATTATCTAGAAAAGACCTATGGATGAGCCTTTTGTCTAACAGTGTGATTCTCTGTGACCTACGCAGGAGACCCCAGGTTCTTGAAAATTTCATGTACCACCAGAAACCCTGGCCCCTTGGACTGAAAGGGACACAGAGTGAAATGAAAGAAGGCTGTTGGACTCTTAAAATTCTACAGACAGAAAACAGACTGATAAAACTACTCAGCGTCCAATACATGCTTCCTTTATTAAAGGACTCAGAGGGCAGGGCTGGAAACCCAGAGAGTAAAAACAGAGCCCAGAGGGCAGAGCTGTGAACCACGAAGGATTATTTCCAGGACTTAAACCTAATGTTGTTTTCCCAGCTGGATTTTGAAATTGCTTGGGACTGAGGATTCCTTTTTTCCTTCCCCCTCCCACCCCCTTTTACGAGGCATGTCAGTAACCCGTATCCATGCCTGCGCCATTTTGCATTTTGGAAAAAGAGAACATTTTCTAATTTCACAGATCTGAAAATGGAGGGGAAGTTTGCCCAGGATGGATCATAGTCAGAGTCTCAACTATATCTGATTTAGATCATCTAGATGAGATTTTGGACTTTGAGTTGATGCTTTGATGGGCTGAAACTCTGGGAGATGTTGAGATGGGGTGAACATAGTTGGCATGTGAGACAGACGTGCATTTTTAAGGATCAGAGGTGGACCGTGGTAAGGAACTGAAGTCTCCGTCCATCCACCGGCAAGAACTGCACGAGTGGGTTGGAAGTGTATCTTAACGATGACATCCTCAGATGACCATCACTCTGGCCGAGACCTTGACTAAACCCTCATGAGACACCCTGCACCGGAAACACATCACCATTATGTTCCCAAATGTCTGACCCTCAGAAAATATGTGAGATAATTAATATTTGTTATTATTATTGTTTTTTGAGAGTGAGTGTGTGTGTGAATGGATGTGCGTGAGTGAGGTAAGGGCAGAGAGAGAGAGAAAGAGAGAGAGAGAGTCTTAAGCAGACTCCACCTTCAGCTTGGAGCCCCACTGGGGGCTCGATCTGGTGACCCTGGGATCATGACCTGAGCCCAAATGAAGAGTCAGATGCTCAACTGACTGAGTCATCCAGGTGCTCCAATGTTTGTTATTTTAAGTTGCTTAAGTTTTAGGGCAATTTGCTATGCCAGCAACAGATAAGTAATATCATTATTTAATAATTTTATTTTACTTCTTTGTTTTCAATTTTTTAATGTTTCTTATTTCTTTTTGAGAGAGAGAGACGCACACAGAGTATGAGCAGGGGAGGGGCAGAGAGAGAGGGAGACACAGAATCCGAAGCAGGCTCCAGGCTCCGAGCTGTCAGCACAGAGCCCGACAGGGGGCTCGAACCCACGAACTGCGAGATCATGACCTGAGCTGAAGTCAGATGCTTAGCCAACTGAGCCACCCAGATGCCCCCATGATTTTATTTTAGAAAATAATTCAAGAACAACTCAAATGACCATCAGTTTGTGAATGAGTAAGCAGATGTGGTGTATCTATACAATGGACTATTATTCTGTCATAAAAGGATGAAATTGTGTATGCTACACTATAGATTGCTGTTGAAAACATGCTGAAGAAGCCAATGTACAAAGCTATATACTGTATGATTCCATTTATGTAAAATGTCCAGAACAGGTAAATCCTTGGAAACAGAAAGATTAATGGTTGCCAGGGGCTGGTGGAGGGGAAGTGGAGAGTGATTGCTAATAGGTATAGGATTTCTTTTTGGGGTGATGAAATGTTCTGGAATTAGGTAGTGCTGGTGGCTAGGTACAACTCTGCGAATATGCTTTTTACTACCGTTGAATCGCATACTTTTTTTAAAAGTGTGAATTTCGTGGCATATGAGTTATACTTCAATTTAAAAAGAAAGGGGGAAAAGGCGGGGGGGAAGGAGCGTCTTTTGATAGATTTAACAGTTAGAATTGTTAGCAGCGAGGATTTGTGTTTGTCCGTTTTTTATTTAAAAGGCACAGAGGCTGCAGCACTGTGGCTTGGCAGCAGACACGAGGGGAAAAAGAGAAGGTGTTAGGAAACAATTGTTGAAGACTGTGTTTCCTTCCTGGCATTTAATCAAAAGAGGTAAACGACTCAAGCAGTTGGAAAACAGTTTCCTGGTGTGTGGACTTTACCACCTTCTGAGACTGAAGCACGGGGGCCATGTTTTACTGTTATTATTATTATTATTATTATTATTATTATTATTATTATTATTGTTTTGTTACTGTAATTATTATTTTAAGTAGGTTTCAAACCCAGCGTGGAGCTTAACGCGGGGCTTGAACTCACGACCCTGAGATCAGGACCTGAGCTGATCAGGACCTGAGCCACTCGGGAGCCCCGTGGGGCCATGTTTTTTTTTTAATATTGCAGAGGTAGAATGAATGGTTTCTGCAAGCAGGGTATTTAACCTTTCTTTTGTGGGAAAAAGATTAATAAACAAGTAATGCAGTGAGATGCACAGTTGAGCACGAAACTGCAGGATACAAATTATAAATCTGTAGAACCTTAGAAAGATCAGAGAGAACAACTGATATCATCCCTTGTTACTATAGTGAGTTTTGTGTATTTAGAGGAATCCAAGGGACACGCAGAGATCTCAGTTTTCCTGATGGCTGACCCACTAATCCCCACTAACTTCCAATCAAGTTACCAAATATTAAAATAAAACCAAAGTCTGAGTTCAGCTTTTCAAAGAGGAATATATGTTTACAAGGCGTACAAAATTTCAGAAAATACATTACTGTCTATTTGGATATGAAGTCCTGAAGCCTCAGATTTTTGTGCCCTCTAGTTTCCAGCAATGATTTTGTGTGGAGTTAAGTCCCTGATACATCGGTTATTGGATGCTGAAACCCAGGTCTGTCTGGCCTTTGTTTACTATCAGCCCTCTCTAGGTGTTTAGCATTCCAATGAGCTCTTTCGCCAAATTGCTTAAAATTGTGTTTCTCTGCTCTGAAAACCATTATATCTTGTGATTCCTACAAGTTATATTTAGCTGCATTTACTTAGAATATTCAAGATATAAATACTCTGGAGATCCTGGAGAAATAGGATCCTTCAGGGAACATGATGCTGATTATATCTTGGAGTGTTTTCTACTGCCTTGATCCTCAGTATTAATATTCCTGACCCCACACCTTCCTTCATGGTCCAGGAGAGACCCAGCGTCAGAGCCAAAAAAAACCTGTACAAGGCCAACTCATTATGGGAAATTTTAAATGACTGTAAGCCAAATTTCCCACGACTAATGGGGAGCTTCAAACCTTTCTGATTTCTCTGGGGCCAGAACCGGGGGATGTCCATTGGGTAAGCCTTCTTGAGAAGCAGTATAGCAGAGTGGGTCAGAACCAGGATTCTGGAGCAAGACTCCAATCCTGCTACTTACTAGCTTCTTGGCCTTAATTACTCTGTGCCTTGTTTTTCTTATCTGTAAGATGGGGGCAATAATGGTATAACTATCAATTAGGGTTGTCTTCAGGATTGACTGACATAATGTAAAGCTCTTAGGGAAGGATTTGCACACAGTGGGAGTTATAGAAGTGTTAGCTGTTATTATTAGTATTGCTGGAGACTGCAGCATCTAATGGAACTACTGGAAAATCTTTGCTCTGGGGAACTGAAATATTTATCACGTCGCTCTACGTTCCTGGGCGAGACAGCAGGAGCTGCGGGAAGGTTTGGCGGTGTATTTACATCATGTAACTTACACTTGATTCCTAGTTGTGTTGAAGCAACAGTGTCGAAATGCACTATTCATGGAAAGCATTAAGCTGAGTGATGTGACCTGTAAATCTCTTCGTCCTTTTACTCTTTTATTTCCTCTCCTCCTTTACCTCCATGCCCTATTTCCCCCTTCCCCTCACTGTTTCCTTCTGTCCTCTTACATTTCTTTGATTATAATCTCTTAAATCTGTGCTAAAATGTTTTCTATAGCGAAGCTAGGAAATTGGGAGCCCCTAAAAGAGGTAATATTGAAAGCACATCTGAGTCTGATGTTATAACCAGGAAATTAAACTTTGAAGCAGTTATTCTGCCTTGAAATTATTTTTCTGATTCGTAACTATGGAGAAGAGCCGTCTGCTTTAAACATGGCTGCATTTGACTACAGAGGAAATTTCTTTCCTTTCGGAGGTTTGCAAATCTGGATGCACTTATAATAAAGTGTGTTCAAACCGAACACAAATTGCGTTTGCTCTCCTTTGTGACAAAATTCCCCTTCTCACATACTGTCATCCCAACTTGCCCTAATTTTAGGGTTTTTGAAATCAACCCGATGATTGGTGCTGTATTAGAAGAGGTTTTTCATTGTGTGTCAGTGATACAGTTTGTGTTATTTTCTGGACTTTAATATATTTCTGTGTACTTGCAGCTATTCGTGAGAGACTAGCGTTGGCAATGAAAAGGACAGTGTAAGACTCATGACAAAGACATGAGGATTCAATTTAGCATGTTATTTCTTGCTTTTGAAATGGCACTGGAGTTTGAGTGGTGACCTACCATTGTATTCCCAGCTCTTTTCCCACAAATGGAACCCAGAAGCAGTTATATTGTAACTAGGAAAAAAAAATAATTAACTGGAAGGCAGTGATCGGTTATAGTCACCATGGTAACCCAGCGGCCTGCAAAAAGGGAAAATATAATCCCACCACCGCAGTGCCTCTTACACATCAGACAGGCATTAGTGACCTAACTCCGGGAAGAATAACGAAAAAACCCAAAACCCATGCACTCACTCAGTACTTTTTTGAGAGCTCCCTGGGGTAAGAGCAAACTTCAGATGTGAGGTAATGAGTTAGCAAAGATAGAAAGAGAAAGGCTCCCTGTCCTTAGGGACATTCCCTGTAGTTCACTTAATGATGGATTTATTAATTTCTTTGCAGTTTTCCATTTCAATTAATTAGCCCAACTATATTCTGCCAGACGCAGAATACAGGAACAGATGTATGACAGGCTCCACCCGTGATAGAAAATGAAA
Source organism: Panthera leo (assembly GCF_018350215.1). Taxonomy (NCBI): domain Eukaryota; kingdom Metazoa; phylum Chordata; class Mammalia; order Carnivora; family Felidae; genus Panthera; species Panthera leo. The sequence goes on from NC_056689.1 coordinate 14,833,802, forward strand.
ACACAGTTTACGACATTATATCATTAAGACCTAAAGGTCTTTTTGTTCTTTCTATTCTTGTTTTCATTGTCCTCAAATCCATCCCGCCTCAAGGGGAGAGATACTGCCCATTTATCTTTATATTTCCAGGACCTGGCGCTGTGCCGACACATGGTAAAGATTCAGTAAATCATGTTGAAGGAGGAATGAATGCATTTCTCCGAAAAACCAAAGCTCCCTCCGAGCAGACATCTCATTTTTCAGGCACTGTGCCAGTACTGTGCAAAACTTGAGTTTTCTCTGGCTTAAGTCACTACTCCTAATAATAAATTAGAATCAGTATTATCAAATATTAGCAAATCATTGCCTGCGATCCTCATTTATTATCTGAAATACCTCATTTTCCTAGGAACAGTTATTAAGTCTGGAAGTCATAGAAACCAGAAGAAATATAATTACAACTCTAGTTCAATCTCATAATTGTCCTTCTATGATAGTTTAATAGGATGTTAATCGGTTTTGCCTTGGTCCGGCACTGCCTGGCTCAAGAAAATATACACCAAGCTTCTGAACATGGGAAAATCTATTAAAAAAAAAAAAAGACTTTTGCTTCCAGGTCCTGTACAGAAATTGCATTGATGTTTTAAATGCATAAATGTTACCTTTCATACAGTTATCAATTTATGTTCCAAGAACTTAATGGAGCCCTATTAATGAAACATGCAATACCTAAATTAAGTCTCTAGCCAAGTACTTATCGAGAAGTTGGGTTTTTTTCTTCTTGAAGGTATAGATCGTATCTCAGAAGACAAACAAAACTTTCTAGGCGTTGCAAACCCACATGTCTGCATGCTCGTGCCTGAGGACATTCTGCCAGAAGCCAGGTGCAAGGCACAGGGGACATAATGAAGGCTGAATGAGTTGGGGCTGATGATCGGTCCCTAGGCGCTGAGACACCCAGGACCTCAGGGAATAAGATTCACTTCTCAACACATTGCTCTGGCCTGTAAACTCAGTCTGGGAGAGAAAGACAAAAGTACGCCCCGGGGAACACTGACATCAGGTCACACAGTCAGGGGTGAATACGAATCCTCCTGTCAAGTTTCTTATTTTATATTCCCACTGGACCAATTCCCTTCCTACTCCTTCTTTTGAAAGATATACGTATACTCAAGTACAGACCCAATACTGGGGGCTAGTATGGTCTTAACTGTTGAGAAATGAGACACAGTTCCACAATTCCTTAGCTAAAGCTCTTGAGGCTGGAAATCAGCTCACTGTTTTTTTTCTTTTTGTTTGTTTTTGTTTTTTAATTCTGTATTATATCACACTCCAACAGGGCGCGGGGCAGAACCCAGAAATCAAACACATTAACATTTCTTCCATAAAATGCGTGCATATTTGCACTAAATAAGATGAAGATTAAAGTAGCCTCATATTATTTCAGGTTAGATTATGTTGCCAATCGACCTGTGAAAAAGTGTTCAGTTTTCAGATCATTTTTGACTTTGGAATTGCAGGTGAAGTCTTAGAAAGCACTCAGCCACTCCCCATCTCCCAGGTTAGCCTGGTTGTGCACCCACCTCATGCCATTCTGCCCCTGCTCAGGTACCTGAGTCATAGTATGTCTAAAGCACACTCTTTGGTCTCATGCCTGCTTTGCCTGGGAAATTTACCAGAAAGATAAAGACGCTACAGTATCTTTGCCATATCCAGGAAGCCCTCTTGTGAGATTTAGTTCTTCCGGGTCAGCCGTTTCTCTCCTGTGCAAGTAGGTGTTGTGATTTCAAGCATCTGAGCGCATTTGATGACAAAAGGTCTGTGGGGAGGTGGTGGTTACTCAGCCAAGGGATAGGAAAGGCAGAGGGTGGAGACACCAACATATCCCAAGGGCAGGGGGGTAAAAGCAGGGTGGTTTTGAGGAATCACAAGTAGTTGTGCAGGGCTGGAGGAAAGGATGGATGTAGGGACATGGCTGGACGAGGGGCAGATGTAAGGACAGGAGTGGATTAAGGGTGAATGTGAGACAGGCAGCACCAACAATGGATGTAAGGTCAGGTCAGGAGAAAAGGTGGGCAGTGTAGAGAAGCTGGCCTTGGCTGTCATGTAAAATGATCCTTTATCCTGGAGAGTGTTGGGGAGCCATTGACAGGCTTTAAGTAGGAAAGGAGCATTGGGGCGCTCGGGTGGCTCAGTCGGTTATGTGTCCAACTTCGGCTCAGGTCATGATCTTGTGGTTCATGGGTTTGAGCCCCATGTCAGGCTCTGTGCTGACAGCTCAGACCCTGGAGCCTGCTTCTGATTCTGTGTCTCCCTCTCTCTCTGCCCCTCCCCTGTTCATGCTCTGTCTCTCAATAATAAATAAACGTTAAAAAAGAATTTAAAGGCCCCGAATAGCCAAAGTAATTTTGAAGAAGACCAAAGAAGGAGGCATCACAACTCCAGACCTTAGCCTCTACTACAAAGCTGTCATCATCAAAACAGCATGGTATTGGCACAAAAACAGACACATAGACCAATGGAATAGAATAGAAACCCCAGAACTAGACCCACAAAAGTATGTCCAACTAATCTTTGACAAAGCAAGAAAGAATATCCAGTGGAAAAAAGACAGTCTCTTTAACAAATGGTGCTGGGAGAACTGGACAGCAACATGCAGCAGAATGAAACTAGACCACTTTCTCACACCATTCACAAAAACAAACTCAACATGGATAAAGGACCTGAATGTGAGACAGGAAACCATCAAAACCCTAGAGGAGAAAGCAGGAAAAAACCTCTCTGACCTCAGCCGCAGCAATTTCTTACTTGACACATCCCCAAAGGCAAGGGAATTAAAAGCAAAAATGAACCATTGGGACCTCATGAAGATAAAAAGCTTCTGCACTGCAAAGGAAACAATCAACAAAACTAAAAGGCAACCAACGGAATGGGAAAAGATATTTGCAAATGACATATCAGACAAAGGGCTAGTATCCAAAATCTATAAAGAGCTCACCAAACTCCACACCCGAAAAACAAATAATCCAGTGAAGAAATGGGCAGAAAACATGAATAGACACTTCTCTAAAGAAGACATCCGGATGGCCAACAGGCACATGAAAAGATGCTCGATGTCGCTCCTCATCAAGGAAATACAAATCAAAACCACACTCAGATATCACCTCATGCCAGTCAGAGTGGCTAAAATGAACAAAACAGGAGACTATAGATGCTGGAGAGGATGTGGAGAAATGGGAACTCTCTTGCACTGTTGGTGGGAATGCAAATTGGTGCAGCCGCTCTGGAAAACAGTGTGGAGGTTCCTCGAAAAATTAAAAATAGACCTACCCTATGACCCAGCAGTAGCACTGCTAGGAATTTACCCAAGGGATACAGGAGTACTGATGCATAGGGGCACTTGTACCCCAATGTTTAGAGCAGCACTCTCAACAATAGCCAAATTATGGAAAGAGCCTAAATGTCCATCAACTGATGAATGGATAAAGAAGTTGTGGTTTATATATACAATGGAATACTACTTGGCAATGAGAAAGAATGAAATCTGGCCTTTTGTAGCATCGTGGATGGAACTGGAGAGTGTTATGCTAAGTGAAATAAGTCATACAGAGAAAGACAGATACCATATATTTTCACTCTTATGTGGATCCTGAGAAACTTAACAGAAGTTAATGGGGAAAGGGAAGAAAAAAAAAAAAGAGGTTAGAGAGGGAGAGAGCCAAAGCATAAGCGACTCTTAAAAAACAGAACAAACTGAGGGTTCATGGGGGGTGGGAGGGAGAGGAGGGTGGGTGATGGGTATTTAGGAGGGCACCTTTTGGGATGAGCACTGGGTGTTATAGGAAACCAATCTGACAATAATTTTCATATTAAAAAAATTTTTTTAAAAGGTAGGAGAGGAACACGACAAGATTTGTGTTACTTTGAAAATCCTTTGCTGTATCATTGAGGATGTGCCATGAGATGCATCGCAGGGAAGGGCTTTACTATTATTGTCCTTGCTTTAACATTAGTAAGGGACAGGCCATTTAGGGCATATAAAAGAGATGATTAGTTATCCCCCAGTATGTGTCTTCCAGCTGGAGAATGGCTACATTTCTAGTCTCCCATCCATCCAGGTATTGTGGTGTAAAAAAGCTTGCAAAATTAGATTTTAAAATAAGTTTTTCATTGGTCCATTAAGTATACAAGTTCAATTTAAGAACTAGCCTCTAAGAATTGCCTTGTGATCTGCTGGGAAAGAAGTTCCCTGTACTTGACAGGTTCAAGAGGATACGCTTCCTTACACGTAGCAGCAAAGGGAAAAGTAACCCAACTTCAAAAAGACTGTTTGGGGGTGCCTGGGTGGCTCAGTCAGTTAAGCATCTGACTTCAGCTTAGGTCCAAATCTCACAGTTCGTGTGTTCAAGCCCCAAGTCAGGCGTCAGGCTCTGTGTAGACAGCTCAGAGCCTGGAGCCTGCTTCAGATTCTGTGTCTCCCTCTCTCTCTGCCCCTCCTCCATTTGTGCTCTGTCTCTCTCTTTCAAAAATGTTTAATAAACATTAAAAATTTTTTTGAAAAAAAGACTGTTTGGAAGAGGGTTTAATTACTTACATGTACTAGTCAGCATTTGTCTAGTAAAGCATTAAGGATTATCATTTTGTTGAAACCTTTTCTAAGTACTGACATAAGCCACTGTTTCCTTATGGAGGATCAGGTGACTAAAGTCTAGCCAATGGGATGTAAGAAACAAAGGTATACAGGGAAGGGGCTTTTCTTTCCCCTCTTTGCTGCTTGCTGGAGGATGGATGGGGAACATCAAGAGAAGAAGCCTGCACTCCCACCCCTGTGCAGATGCAATGTCCTTTCTAGAATACCTGTATCTTTTTTTTATGGGGTACCTGGGTGGCTCAGTCGGTTGAGTGTCTGACTTTGGCTCAGGTCATGATCTCACAGTTCATGGGTTCGAGCCCTGTGTCAGGCTCTGTGCTGACAGCTCAGAGCCTGGAATCTGCTTCTGATTCTGTGTCTCCTTCTCTCTCTTCCCCTCCCCTGCTCTTGCTCTGTCTCTCTGTCTCTCTGTCTCTCCCTCTCAAAAGTAAATAAACATTAAAAAAAAAAATTAGTATACCTATTTTTTTAACTTGTTAAAAGTTTATTTATTTTCAGAGAGAGAGAGAGAGAGAGAGTGAGCACAACTAGTGGAGGAACAGAGAGAGAGAGGGAGAGAATCCCAAGCGGGTTCTGCACTATCAGGGCAGAGCCCGATGTGGGGCTCAAATCCACGAACCGTGGGATCGTGACCTGAGCCGAAATCAAGAAAATCAAGAAGCTTAACCGACTGAGCCACCCGGGCGCCCCCAGAGTACCTATTTCTGGACTTCTTTTATGAAAGAGAAAAATAAATTCCATCTGTTTGAGCTACAATTATTTTGTACTATCCTGTGTAATCATATATAATTCTAACCAGAGTGGGAGTTACTGATCATTTGGAGTTCAGCCATCTTCTTTGTTTCAAAAGCTGTTAGTTTGGAAAATTTTAAAAAGACAGGGTCTTTGTTTGCAGAAACATAAGCCAAATATACCCTCACTATTTGGAGTACAAAAAAAACAACATATAGTCACTGCTTTAGATGGAAGCAAGATTAAATGGGATAACAGTACCTAGAATGTAGTATAATTCAACAATATTTCCTTCACATGTATACCTTTGATATTTAAAAGAAATTTAAGTAATTCATTCAGTAAGACCAATGATCACTCTTATTTGCCATCTATGGAAATTCAAATTTGTATTGAGTTTGACTGAAGAGAATTATATTTCTATCTGAGTGAAATTTTAAATGGTCTAATTCATCCTGATGTGTCTTTTATATTTCTGTGAGATTTCAAAAAAAAAAGGAAAGCCACCGAAGAAAAAGTCATCCATTGAACAACTCTGAATTATTTTTAAAAAACATTCTTTGTTCCTTGGCATTAGGCAAGCTCAATAAATAATTTTCAGCAGGTTAGGAACAGGAGAAAATAAAACCTCTCATGTATATGGTCACGTAATTCAAACAAGGGAAACAAGACCACCACTCAATGAGAAAATGATAGTCTCTTCCACAAATGGCACTGGGAAAATTGAAATCCACCTGCAAAAGAATAAAGTCGGATCCTTACACCATATACAAAAATGAAAATAGATTAGAGACCTAAGCATAAGACCTAAAACCATAAAAGTCCTAGAAGAAATCTTAGGGGAAAATCTTCACAACATCAGATTTGGCTTGGATTTTTTGGCTATGACACCAGAAATATAGACAACATTAGCAAAAATAGACAAATGTGACGATATCACATTTAAAAACTTTTGTACGTGAAAGGACACAATCAACAGACTGAAAAGGCGATCTCTGGAATGGGAGAAAATATTTGCAAATCATATATCTAATAAGGAGTAACATCCACAGTGTATAGAGAACTATAATTCAACATCAGTCAAGAACAATGACCCAATTTAAAAAATGGCCAAAGGACCTTAATACAAGTTTCTCCAAAGATGATATGCCAATGGCCAACAAACACATGGAAAGATGCTCAACACCATAAATCATTAAAGAGATGGAAATGAAAACCACCATGAGATATCACCTTATACCCATACAAATACTTGATGGTTCCACTTCTATGAGGTAGCTAACGTAGTCAAATTCATAGAAACAGAAAATAGAGTGCTGGTTGGGGGGGACAGAGGGATGGGATTTTTAGGGGATGGGTAAAGATTTTCAGTTTTGCAAAATGACAAAATCCTGGAGATGTGCTCTTTGTTGCACAACGTGAGTATTCTTAACACTACTGAACTGTATACCTAGAAATGGTTAAAGTAGTAAATACGACGGGATTTATTTTTACCATAATTAACAATAACAATGCGGCGCCTGGGTGGCTCAGTCGGTTAAGCGTCCAACTTTGGCTCAGGCCGCGATCTCGCGGTTCATGAGTTCGAGCTCCATGTTGAGCTCTGTGCTGACACCTCGGAGCCTGGAGCTGCTTCGGATTCTGTGTCTCCCTCTCTCTCTCTGCCCCCTCCCCCACTTGTGCTCTGTCTCTCTCTGTCTCTCTCTCTGTCGCTCTCAAAAATAAATAAACATAAAAAATTAAAAAAAAATAACAATAAAAAACAGTCCCAAACAAACAAGTATAAAGGCTATTTTTCAGACATAAGACCATTTGGCATTAGGGTATTTATCCTGAAATTGAATTCACAGGTAAGGTGATTGGTCTGAGGTGCTTAGAAGTTGTTCCAGGTTTCTGTGCTGACACACATCCTGGTGTCCCTTTGAGTGTGAATAGTTCTGTTTCTGTTCCTCGTCCTCTTGCCCTGATGGAGCTGCCACCTTTAGCTCTGTGATTTTGTAGAAAAGAGATACTGAGTACATTCAAAGCAAAATAATTCTCAGCAATAAAGAAAACATCACAAAATGTTAACATGGTGTTGATTAGTAAAATTCCCCAAACGGAGCGCCAGATTTGAGGCAGCCTTTCAATTTTTTTTCTTTTTTTTTTTTTAATGTTTATTTATTTTTGAGATAGAGCACGAGCAGGGGAGGGGCAGAGAGAGAGGGGGAACAGAGGATCCGAAGCCGGCTCTGCACTGACAGCAGAGAGCCCGATGTGGGGCTCGAACTCACGAACCGTGAGATCATGACCTGAGCCGAAGTCAGACGCTCAACCCACTGAGCCACTCAGGCATCCCGGCAGGCTTTCAATCTTTAATAAATTCAGTCCTCATGGGTGGCACAGAATATAGGCTGCTCATTTTGACCACTTGAGCAAGCAGATAAACCAACACCTGTTGAGTTTTTCTAGAGAATTCTGATTTCTTAGAAACAATGAATATAAATGACTGTTTCATCCAAATCTTACCATCTGCAAACTTGGATCACTCTTTTTTTTCCCAACCTTTCCCAGCCATTTCAGTTCCAGGGTTTTTCGGTTTGTTTCTGAACGCCTCCAGAATTCACAGGGTTTGCATACCCAATGGAGTTCATAAACGATTGGTGTAACTGGTTGAATGCCATATCGTCACATGTCAGTTGTTCTTCGTTGAAAGATCTTTGAGGGGCGCCTGGGTGGCTCAGTTGGTTGAGCGCCGACTTCGGCTCAGGTCATGATCTCGCGGTCCGTGAGTTCGAGCCCCGCATCGGGCCCCTGTGCTGACAGCTCAGAGCCCGGAGCCTGTTTCAGATTCTGTGTCTCCCTCTCTCTGACCCTCCCCCATTCATGCTCTGTCTCCCTCTGTCTCAAAAATAAATAAACGTTTAAAAAAAAAAAAAAAGAAAGATCTTTGAGAGCAGGAACTATGTTTTATATTTCTTCTCGGACTCTGGTGCGTACAGAGGACGTATATTTCTTCTGTGACACAGCCTATGGGCATTGTCACATGACCATGCTGTTATTTCTGTGTTAACAGTGATAGCTACCCCTCTCCCCAAAATGTCTTGGTTTACTCACAAGCTATATGGCATGAGGGAGATATTAGCCTGGTTCTACAGAGCGGGGGGATGGCATCTGGGGAATGTTTCTTCCAAAGACATTAGTCAGGTTTCCTACTTCTTACAGCCGCTCATGCTCACCTAGCACTTCCGTATTGGACTTTTCCCAAGGTTCTGTATCGGCCACCAGGTTGCTTCCTGTTGGCTTCCACACGCTGCCTCCACAGGCTGAGGTTTCATCTCTGCTAACTGTGAACTCAGCTGTCCATCGCTGCTAACCACTTGTCCATCACTTTCCCATCTTCTCAAAGTGGGTGAGCACATTGACTTTTTTTCCCTCGTCTATGTATGCCTTTGCTTTGTTGCCTCAGTCATTCATGGTTTAAAAACTCCTTTGCTGTCATCTTAGCAGGAGTTGGGGAGGGATAGGGGACAAAGGCGTGTTTTCTGGCCATCACATTTAACTGACTGCCTCCCTGTGCCTTTATGAAGAAAGTAAAATTTGGCCCTGAGAGTGGTCTATTTCAGGGAAAGGTGGTATGGCCATGGAGTCTGGGAATGAGGGTGGCAGGGAATGAGATTTTTAAGGGATTCTTTTAGCCTGATAAGGATTTTTTACTAAATTCAGAAAGTACTGCAGAGCTTCTGTAGAAATTTAAGTGTGGAGGCTTATGCCTAGTTCACTTTAAAAAAAAAATGTTTTTGATGTATTTTGAGAGAGAGAGGAAGAGTGAGCAGGGAGGGGCAGAGAGGGAGAATCCCAAGCAGGCCCCATACCTTCAGTGCAGAGCCCATTGCGGGGCTTGATCTCACGAACCAGGAGATCATGACCTGAGCCAAAATCAAGAGTCAGAGGCTTAACCGACTGAGCTACCCATGCCAAGTTCACTTTTAACATGGTTCGGTTCCTTTCATCTCTGAAAGGATTTCTAGTTGCCAGCCCAGGGCAGTCAACAGAACTGTCTGAGGTGATGGAAATGTCTGTTATCCGTGCTGCCCAATATGGTGGTCGCTAAGCCATGTGTGGCTGTTGAGCATTTGAAATGTGATTGATCAATGCAGCTAAGGAACTGAACTTACCATTTTATGCAACTTTAATAACTTAAATTTAAATAGCCACATGTGATTCTCATCTCCTGAGTTAGAAAGGATAGCTCTTGCTTTTAGAATTTGATTGTGGCATTCCCTAATTATTTCACTTGTGTCTGCCTTGTCACTCCAAAGAGATTCTAAGACCCTACAGACAGTGACCTGCTCAGATGATAATCTTAGCTCACAGTTCAATAATGGATAGCACAGAGCTGGACTATAAATGGAACTACTGACTCATTCTCAGAGCGTGAGAAGGAGCTCTGAGCTGGGAGTCAGGAGGTCTCGTTCTGATTCTCCCACTAACAAACTAGACAACTTTGGGAAAAGTTATTAATTCACTGATTCATAATCCCGGAGTCAAAAAATAATTATTAACTGAGTCCCAAGTAATTTGTTATTAATTGTGGTTGTCAGGGTTCTCCGGAGAAACAGAATATGTATAAGTTATGTTGATATATATGATATTATATGTATATGAATTATATTAATCATATATAAATGCATATTATATAAATATATAGTTGTATATATTATTACACTGTACAGGGGCTGGTACTTTTTTTTTTTTTTTTAATTTTTTTTTAACGTTTCTTTACTTTTGAGACAGAGAGAGACAGAGCATGAACGGGGGAGGGGCAGAGAGAGAGGGAGACACAGAATCTGAAACGGGCTCCAGGCTCTGAGCTGTCAGCACAGAGCCCGACGCGGGGCTCAAACTCACGGACCGCGAGATCGTGACCTGAGCCGAAGTCGGACGCTTAGCGGACTGAGCCACCCAGGCGCCCCCAGGGGCTGGTACTTCAAGAAGTGTTTTTGGAGTGTATTACATGCGCTTTCTTGTTGCATATTTGTCTGCTGTATCCTAGTCGTCCGTCCTCTACAAAGTTTCTCCTTGCTCCTAGTGGTGGATTGTTTGGATCTTCTACCAGGTGTATAATTGTATATATTATTATACAATAATTAGAGAGAGAGACTTATTTTAGGAAATTGGCTCAGGTGAATTGGCTTACATGATTAGGGGGGCTGGCAAGTTCAGAATCTGCAGAGGGGGCTGGCATCTACTCAGGGAAGAATCTGAAAGCAGGGCTTCCTCTTTGAAGGACGTCAGTCTGTTTCTCTTAAGTCCTCCAAATGATTGGATGAGGCTTACCCATACTATGGAGGCGAATCTACTGAAAACCTACTGATTTAAATGCTAATCTTATCAGAAAAAAAAAAAAGAAAGAAAGATGGAAACATCTAAAGCAAAATATCTTGTACCTTGGCCCAGCGGAGCCACACACAAAATTCACCACCGCCCCCGGCCCCCCACCCCCCAGTGATATGTGAATGGTCAAACTTTGCAAGTATGTTGCTCTTCCCAGTAAATGAGAGGAGCTGTTCATTCCTCTCAGCTTTGCATTTCTGATACAATTGCATGGGACAATGGCTTGTTTGGAGCACCCTTGGGAATGTATGCTGGGGAAAGGTTGGATGTAGTATCGGAAGGGTCAAACAAGAAATCTGCACCTTACATTGCCCTCTCTGGAAAACTTTAGTACTTGTGGACCTCAGCTCCCTTCTGAGGAATTTCCTATGCGTTGGACAACATTCAGCATACCAAATGCCCCACTACCCTGAAAAAGTGGATTTGCCTGGACTGGCATCCTTTGATAGGCAGAGAAGGTGCATCCGTTTAGTCTGGTAACTTCCTGAACCAATCAGACCTTTTTGGGGTGAGTAAGAAGGAGGTCGAATGTTCTATGGAAAGAATATAACCATTGATAGTGTGAACATGCTGAATGATACCTAAAAAGACCTTGGAAAGCAAAGAGCAGTAGAAACGATGATAGGTAGACATCATCAGAGGAAGAGAGGGACTGTGAGAAAAAAAGCTAGAAATGGTGGAATGACTGAGTCACTGGGATGTCAGTATTAAAATTCTGAGTGGAGGCTGTCATTGAAGACACTTCAAGATCAGCTGGCCACCAAATTGCCTCCTAAATGACCTCTGAGTGTATCTGGTGTCCACTGTGTTTCTTATTTGCCATTGTCCTTACTTTGAGGTGACCCATGGACTGCTACCTTGAAATGACCTAAGTACCTCACTGTTCCCTAGCATCCTAAAAAAAGCCTAATGCAGAAATGAACGCTGACTTCATCAGCATTTCTGGGCTCACCTATCTCAGATACAGTGTTTTGGGAATGAGCCAGATCATCTTCAGATTCTCGTCAGCTGTGATTTTTATTTTGACACAAGGTAGTATTGAGACAAGGTGGGCAGGTCACACACCAGTGCTCCAAGAATATGAAAGAAGAGAGGTCACCACTGTCTGGGGTTGTCACTCCTGGCTCTGTGGGGAGGTCACTGGCATAAAAATGTTGCCATGACGTCTACCTGATCCTGCATTTTAAAGAAGCTCAGATTGGACAGTAGATGTCAGCTTGCTCGATCCTTTTGTGTTGCTTATCACTGTATAAACAACCCTTTCTAAAAATGTGTGGGTTTTTTTTTTTCAATTATAAGAAGAGGAAAATAATAGGACGATCACTCCCACTACGTAGAGATAGCAATTGTTAATAACTTCAAGTATTTTTCTCCTCACGCTCGTTTCAACCAACCTTGCGTCATGAATGTCTTTCTGTCTTTGAATGTTTTATGCAAATTAGATTTTCATAGCTACACAGCATTACATTGTATGGATATACCAAAATTGTACTGATTCTGTTATTGAAATCTCCCCCCCCTTTTTTTTGCAACAGTGCCCTAAAGAATACATTTATACATGCATCTTTATGTACATCTCTGATACTTTTTTTGAATGAGCCACTGAAAGCAGATTCTGGACATTTATAAGGTATTTGACACCCACTGTGAAACTGGCCCCCAGAAATGGTGTGCCAGTGTATGGTCCTAGAAGGAGACCATAAAATCTCCCTACTTCCTTATTTCCTTATACTCAAGTCATTATTAAGTACTACTTGTGTTTCCCCCAATTTTGATCGAATTGCCAGATTTTTGTCAAATATGAAATCTCATTGTAATTTGCATTCCTTTGATAATTAATGACATAAACCTGTCTTCATATACTTAAAGCCCATTTAAATTTCCCCTCTCATGAATCCTCTCTTCAAATCATCTGCCTATTTTTCTATTGGTGTGCTTGTATTTTTCTGGTCGATTTAAAGGGCTCTTTATATATGGATGTTATGATTGGTCTATGTAAATGTTAAAAACAAACAAAAACAACCTTGAATTTTCCCTGTTGCTAAACAGGATAAAGACTTCTCCCACCTCTTTCTTTCAGAGCATTTCCTTGGAAATAACTTCCTTCCTCTGTCCCTTTGATATGTATACACATCTTTTTAGAGCCTAAATAAGCCTCTCGCCAGCCTTACAACTCAGGGCTGTTTCTCTTATAAGGGCTTGGAACCCTCTTTTTGAAATGCAAATATCAAGGAAGAGAGTGCCTCACCTTGGTAAGTTCACCTGGCCACCAGGCTCTAAACCTCCTGCTTGACTTGGGATACAAGCAGTTTTCTTTTTCCTTCAGATAAAGGCACAGATGGCTGCCCCGATTACCAGGTAAATATTTAACACAGGGTGTAGTCAGGTCTTCCTATAGGAAGACAGAGGAGTACAAATCCCGAAAACCTGTGAGCGATGGGTTTCACCTGCTAGGTTATATACAAAAATGGGGTTCCTTTGTCTTTGTGATCTCAGTAGCATATTCTCTGGGATGTGTGTGGCAGTCTGCTCCGATGTGAATTCATTAACAAACCTGTTATCTTAATTTTGTATGTGTGTGGAGAATATTTTCCAGGACAGATCAGAGATTTATTTTACTTTTTTCCCCATCATGCTATGTATTCCAAACGGATTTTGCACTGTGTTTATTTCTATGTGTTTTACGTATTCATTGACGTGCAGATGTCCTGTACTTGGATCTATCCATCTTTCTTTCTTATGGTTTCTTTCTATGCTTTTGCTCAAGAAAGTTCTTCCTATCCTGAGAACAAATATATGTTTTCCATTATTTTTTTTCTCTTTTATAGTTTAACTTTTTACATTAAACACTCAGTTTTTAGGAATTCAATTTGATGTGGGGAACAAAGGCAAAAGAAAAAATTAAGTTTCCTTACCACTTGCAGCCCATTGACAAGTCCTTCAAACAAACAGAGTGACCTTCATCGAAGAACTCAGCTGCTTCGATGCCACTCTGCTAAGGGCAAAAGGCAGTCTTAGCTTAACATTATCCCTGACCTCCGGGATCCTCTAAGTCTTCTTTAACACATAAAAATTCCTTTAGACACTTCCTTTATCTCCACCCCCCCAAGATACATGTTAGCAATCATCCTTGAAGCATATGGCCCCCTGAGACACATCTGAAGGGTCTCATGACTAAGGTTTTTTATTAGACAGTAGTAGACAGCCTCTTCCTGACAACAGCTAGCCCCCTTCAAGGCCCTGGAAGCCTTGTTTCCAAAATTCCTTATGCTGATCCTAAGCCCCTCCCACCTTGAAGGTATACAACCCCTGGTTCCTCGCAATCCCAGTACAGCTCTTTCCGCCCACGGGTCCTGTCCCCCACTGTGTTTTTAATCAAACCCCCTATTTGCACCGAAGACATATCAAGAATTTGTTCCTTCCCAGGCTCTCTGAACCCCAACATTTCCACATCAATTCTATGTATGTAGGGATAATGTCACACTCTCCCACCTCCCAAATCTAACACCAATTACCAGACACATATTTAACTTCTTTGTTATGAAGATGAGACCTATGAGAATTGTACGTGCCTGATGTGGTGATGTGGAAATCAAGTGGCATTCAATCAGAAGACAGGCTTCCAGCTCAGCTGAGACAACAACTACCAAAGATGAGCCACTTTCTTGCCTCCTCTAACTTCTTGATAAGCACGTGGACAAACTCGGCTTTGCCATATTTGTGTGACATAGGGCAAATTCTTTACCTTTTGGTGCCTCAGTGTTCTAATCTCTAAAATGGGGGTGATCATATACTTCCCGCATAGGATTACGAGTAAGGATTAAATCAGTTAACACACATAAAGAGTTTAGAACAATGCCTGATACCCATAAGCGTGCAAAGAAATGCTAGTTAATACGATTACAATCATCTCTTTAGTGATAAATATGCTTAATATGAGGGCGTTCCTTTTTTTTTTTTCTGGAAAAGGCGCTGTTACCCCAGTGAGGACTCTTTGATGTTAACGTTACCAATGGAGGAATAGTACTGGGTCTGTGAATCTGTTCATCCTTTGTCTACGCTTTAGTTTGCTTATCTGTCAATTCCTCACAGCTCTAAGGTGACCATGGACAGTAAAGTACACAGTGTATTCATTTGCTCAGGTGCCGTAACAAAGCCCCACAAACCAGGGGCTTACACAACAGGCATTTAGTGTCTTGGTTGTGAAGGCCAGAATCTGAAATCAAGGTGTTAGCAAGGCCGGTTCCTTCTCAGAGCTGTGAGGGTAGGATCTGCTCTTTTCTCCTTAGCTTATAGATCTTCCCGTCCACAAGGGATTCTCTGGTGTGGCTCTGTGTCCAACTTTCCCTGCAGTAATGTTGAATTGGATCCCACCCTAAGGACCTCACTTGGATGTGATTACCTATCTCCAAAGAAGGTCACGTTCTGGTGCTGGCACTTAGGACTTCAACATACGAATTTGGGGGGAACACAATTCAACCCGTAACACCTGGTGAAGTCCTGTAGCTATGTATGACAACTGATGGGGAGAACAAAGACAAAAGGAAATGCAGATAAAATGAAATTTCCTATAACCTGCGGCCCACTGACAAATAGTGGAGGCTGGCAGAGTGTAGCATTTCTCCAGGAACTCCCTACTGTCTTAATGCTAATGCTTTGCTAGAGGGAAAAACAACCTTAGCTTGACAATAGCTGGGCCTCCAGGATCCTGTGGGTTTTCTTTAGCATAGGAAAATCCTCTTGGAAACTTCCTTCCTCTTTACCTCCCCCAGCTCCAAAGTATATATAATAATCAGTTACTCCTCACAATCCCCAGGCAGCTTTCTGCTCATGGGTTCTCTGTCCCTGTGCTGTAATAAAAACATTTTTTTTTCACCAAAAATGTCTCCAGCATTCTTTCTTGATGTTTCTCTCCCGGACCGAACATCAAATCACATCAACAGTAGCAGCAGCACCGAGGGAAGACTCCCCACAAGGCATGTCCACAGCAGACCGTGTTGATGCATGAGGTATATGTTCTCAACTCCATTTTAAAGAGGTTTCCTCTTGACTTGAGGGACTAGCTTTTACTAGAGAAACAATCATTAGAATTGTTTTCGCCTTCCCCTCTTCTTTCTGTATCTATCAACTAAGAATGAAATCTCACACAGGTGGACTCTAAATAAAATTTAGAGGAAATGAGAAACCTTTTGGGTTAAAACCCTTAGTAAACCTTTGTGCATCCAGGAAAAGTGTCCAGTTCTAACATGATTCGTATGAAACTTACATGTCTGGGGAGATTTTTCTCCTTTTGATGACAGACGGTGCTTGAATGGATTTGCCCACATTAGAGCAAGGATGAATGGAAAAACAATACCATTGAGACTTTTTTCTTCTCCAGGCAGCTGTAAATCACATCGAAATCGTCGTAGTAATTATAACTGGTGATAATCTGACTCAACAAAAATGCCATCAATGCTGTGACACTTCGGTGTCTGCTCCGTGGCTTAACACATGAATTCATGGGGAGCTTGTGCAGAGAATTAGTCATGAGCATGGATAGAAAAAGAAAAAGTGTAGGAAGGCATGCGATCTTTGCAGGACCTGTCTACTCGTGAGAAGGAGGGCGTGGGTGGAATTGTTCACAGTCCTTCTTCTCTCATTCTTTCTCTTCCACCTGACTGTCCTCCCAGGCTAATTTGGAACATCTACTGACAGCATGAGAAGAGGGAGCAAGTGGGAAGTTCACAGGGTGGAGAGAGGGGAAAATAGCTACAGACTACCGTGGGGCCAGTTAAAGATCTGAGTGGCAGAGGGGACCGTGGGCTTGTTGTTGTCCATCGCAAATGATCGGCACTCAAAATGGCACAATTATTTCATTTGAAGTTGGACCCAGGCGGGACTCCTACCCCTTCCGTATTGACTTCAAGTAGTCACTCGGTTTCCCTAAACCCTGGGGTGAATGATGCCCACGCTGCAGAATTACGGTGAGGGCTGACATACCCCAACAGATGTGGGAGCAACCAACAAATGCCCAGCCTGAGCTCAAGGTTCATCCCCAGGCAGGTAAGGAAGTAAAGGATGTGATGAGTCAATTCCTTAAGTTATGGCAAGGCAGCCATGGTGTGCTCCCTTTGGTTGAGTAGACAAAGGGCTTGGTTCCTTCAGGGAGGATGGAATGGGAGTGAATTTCTAACAGCAGTTAGAACATGAGTCCACCAACAGAGGCTGGATCAGGGTCTTATACCTGCTCTTCACAAAGACATTTGTCCCGATTTGTAATTGTCAACAAATGGATCATTAGAAAAACTCTCAAGTAACGGGTGGACAGTTAATTGCCATTTGATTGTTGTCAACAGAGGAAAACACTATGATACGACTCAATCACCAACCACACTGTGGTTTCTTTAAAGAAGGATCTTGTTTTGCTGGTTCCAGTTGCCTGGAAAGGAGGCTTGGGAGCGGAGGAGGTGATATGCTTCTGTGTGAATGCAGAAAGTGGTAGGCTGGAAATTAAAATTCTGCCATTGTTTTCTCTTAGGGGCCAAGCTGAACGAAGGAGGTGGGAGCCACTTGGGTGGCTGCTGGGATAGAAAAAGCAATCTCTAAAATAACACTTTAAATCAAGAATGATGCACTCTCCCCAACACATTGTATCTCATCTTTGATTGTTTGCTTCCAAATTTATTCTGCATAATATAACCTTTGTTTCTCAATGTTTTCCCTAGAGGCAATTTATATTTGACTTTGCCAATGGTTGCATTGCTGGAGTACTTTATCCTGGTAGCCAGCACCCCCGAGGGGTTTTTAGTCTGTGTATATACATCCAGTTCAAAACCGTGTTGAGTTTCTACTGTGTTTCAAAGACTGTCTCATAATGGGCACTGTAGACACAACTGAGACACAGCTCATGCTCACTAGGGTATCAGGCGTCTTTCCAGGAAGAAGACAGGATTAGTCACAATGGTCGGGAGAGAGAATGTCTAGAAAGGTTTAAGTTAAAATTTGAAGGATAGGGGGGGCATCTGGGTGGCTCAGTCGGGTGAGCATCTGACTCTTGATCTTGGCTCAGGTCATGATCTCGTGGTTTTTGAGTTCGAGCTGATGTCAGGCTCCATCCTTGGCAGTGTGTGCACGCTCTCTCTTCTGCTCTCTCTCAAAATAAATACATAAACATTTTAAAAGGTTTTTTTTTTTTAATTTAAAGGATGGATAAATACGATGGGAAGTCATTCTAGACTGAAGAAACGGATTGAGCAAAACCCAGAAGTGAAAGTGATCATGGATGAAACAATTTAAGCCATGTTGTTAATAAATGATCATGTCTTTCTTTGCTACCTTTCCATCTCAGCAAATGGCAAGGCCGGCGGAAGATATTTGGAGATGGAGGGGGCCGATCACTGTGTTCTCCAATCAGACTGGACAGGAGTGGGAGCTGGCCAAGTAAGGTGCAGACAAGACCTTTACCTTTGTTCCATTTGGCCTAGTTACTTGAATCTTTTTAAACAATGCGATTTCGGTTTTAATCTTGCTTTTTAACTTTTTTTTAAAGTTTATTTATTTATTTTGAGAGCGAGAGAGAGAGAGAGAGGAGCAAGCTGGGGAGGGGCAGAGAAAGAGGGGGAGACAGAGAATCCCAAGCACACTCCATATAGTCAGAGCCCAATGTGGGTCTCGAACTCACACACTGAGAGATCATGACCTGAGCCGAAATCAAGAGCCAGATGCTTAACTGACTGAGCTGCCCAGGCACCCCTTAAGCCTGTTTGTTTGTTTGTTTTTTAAGCTTAAGTCAACAATCCACAAAAGAAGAACAGAACTTTACTTTGTGTGGGTGGTTGCCCATAATGATCAAAGAACAGGGGTGCCTGGGTGGCTCAGTCAGTCGAGCATCTGACTCTTGACTTTGGCTCAGGTCATGATCCCAGGGTCATAGGATTGAGCCCCGAGTTGGGCCTGATGCACTGATGGGCATGGAGCCTGCTTGGGATTCTCTCTCTCCCTCTCTCTCTCCCCTTCCCCTGCTCTCCTGCTGCTCTGTCTCTCAAAATAAACGAACATTTAAAAAAAAATGATCAAATAGCAAAATGCAGTGAACATGGTATATACAATTACGACGTAACATACAAATGTAAGACATTTTCATTATCATTACTCTATTGCACACACAGCTAATTCTGAAGGCTTTCACAGGGGAGCTTTCTCAGTGGGCTTGCTGTGAAGCAGAGTATATGCAGGGGATGTCCACTGTGCTTACTGAAGCTCTCAGGTCTCTGAGAGTCCTCTGGGAAGGAGATGGGGAAAAAGAGAAAATAAACACTATTATATTTGTTCTCCTCGTAAAACCAAAATCCCCACTGTTCTGCATCACGTAGGAAACATGCATTTTCCCAGTCTGTGGTTCCTCAACTCAAGTGTGATGTGCTATTATCACTAAGAACCATGGGTGATTTTCTGGTGATTCATTATCAGCAATATTGATTCACATATGAGCTGGATTAGAAAAATATGGAATCATTTTCAACTTAAGTGAGAATAATAAGACGTCCCCATCTTTCTCTTATTTGTTCTCTAGGACAATTTATTCCATTTTCACTTTCTTTTTATTGCTTCATTTTCAGAAAGAACAGGTCAACAGATCAGTAACTGTCATTTTCTCATTTGCCTAAAAACCACAAAGTGAGACTACAGATTTCAGCCTTCCAGGCATAAGAATGCATTGGATTGCCCAGCATTAGGCACCTATTAACATCACAGCCAGATATGATAATATCATGTTCCATTACAAGAAGTGATTAACGCTCCTTTTTATCCCTTTTCCTTTCGACAATTCTCTTTAGAATTACCCTGTATTTAAAAAATTTTAATCCAAGTGGAAATTACTCCAAATGCTACATATATGAGATTAACAGTGACAACAAATTCTTACTGTGCTCATGTGTCTCTGACAATCGGGACGGAACAAGGTCCTAGAGACTCCCCAGTCCCCTTGCTTCACAGAGCCTCTGATGTCAGCAGAGAAGGTTGCATTGAATATTTTTCAGCAGAACTGGAACTAGAGGTGGACAGGTAGCCCTGCCCAGGTGAGCTGGCGGGGAGCTGGGAGGGGGCAAGACAGATACCCTCGTGGACAAGAATTTTCAGTGGACTGTCAAGGAAGGAGGAGGGAGGCAGGTGTAGGGGAGGGGCAGGGAAGAGACGCTGTTGTCTTTAACGTTGGTCCACTTAGTGGCCGAGGAAAGAAGGTGACAGAAGGAGGCTGCCAAAGTCCAGGAGCAGCAGCCGAGCAAGAAGGAAGTGGCCGTAGAGAGCCCTGGAGGACAAGGGACAAGAGCAGACAGGAGTCTGCAGTGAAGGTTAGACACCAGCACCCCTTCCTGAGACGCAAAGAGCTTGCTGAAGCAGACTAGAATAGAAAGAAAACCTGAGGGCACACAAGGGCAGTACTGAAAGTAAATAGTCAGCAGCCAGGCCCCAGTCTGTGGTCCAACAGTCGGGCACAGGATACGAGGAGGTCACTGGACGCTGCTAGGTTATGCCAAGGCCAAAATCGCAGGTGCTCAAGGCCACAGTTCACAGAAGGACATAAATACACGGGAGCCAAAATGGTCAAGGAGTTACGGGGGAGCGGGGTGGGGGTAGAAGCCGGAATGTGGAAACAGTTGCTAGAGGGTCCAACTAATTCTTCCAAACAGTGTTTTCCTTACTTGAGACTAATTTGTTTGGAGAGGACCACAATGACTGAGCATTTCTATGCCAGAACAACCCTGTGGAGGAAGTACTCTGTTAACCCATTTTTTTTAAGTTTTATTTATTTTGAGACAGAGAGCGCGCGAGCATGAGCAGGGGAGGGGCAGAGAGAGGGAGAGAGAGAACCCCAAGCAGGCTCCACACTGCCAGTGCAGAGCCTGATGTGGGGCTCAAACTCATGAACCCTGAGATCATGACCTGAGCTGAAATCAAGAATTGGTGGCCAAAGTGACTGAATCACCCATGTGCCCCTCCCACGAACCCATTTTTACCCATGAGGAAAGTTAGGCAGAGTGGAAGTAAGCTACTCACCACAGCTCACGGTGACAGGACGTGCTGGGATGGGACCCAAGCCTGGTCTGATGCCAGAGCCTCAAATGTCCATGACTCTGCTTCCTGGCTCCACCAAGGTGATTGAACCAGGTTTATTAAATTGAACAGAATTTGCAACAGGGAGATAGGAAGGGCTTCCAGAGGTGAAGCAAATGCCAGCATGGATGATCAGGGGCCACAAGTAAGGGGCCACATGCTGCCTCCCTACCCTCCTGTGGATAGAAGTTACTTTAAAATATAGGTTTTATTGTTATTCAGCTATGGTAAGTCCAACGGTTCAGGAGATAACTGCCATTGAAATGATAGTTTGTTATAGGTCCCAAGACGAGGGGGCACGCCATGCCGGCGGGGGCGGGTGGGGGGGGTCCCAGGGGGATTCCCAGGGTCAGTCACAAAGCAGAGGGAGAGGGGAACTGTGAGCCAGAGCCTTTATTGTGGTCTCTTTGGGAAGGAACATGACAGGCAGGATAAGCAGGCTCAGGATTGGCTAGTTTGAATCGTTTCAGGGCTCTTGGGCAGAGGGTCCATCCCTGGTTGTCAGATACCTGGCCCTGGGTGATGAGGGCAGGTGGATGTGGCCCGGAATGAGAGCCCCATAGAGGAAATGGCAGAGGTGTGGGCTCCAGGAGTTGGTTTGTATTCGAAAGGTGTGCTCCAGGGCTAGTTTACTCTCTGTAGGAATTGGCTGACTCTGGGAGGACTGGTCTCTCTAGTGTTAGCAAGGCCCCAGATGTGAAAGCATCGGAACCACAGAAAATACAAGGCACAATCAATACACGTATCTCCACTAACATTACACAACTATCCTCGGAAAGGAAGTGGCTTGTTGTGTGGGAGTTTGGAAGCAAGCTGGCATTATTTCCATCCTCCTCCCCTCTCCCCTTTGGATGGGAACCTGGCTTCGGAGAACACTCCCTCTTTCTGTCAGTCCTGGGGGAAAGCTTTGCCACAGAAGCCTCGCCCCTGTGGTGGAGGGCACCGGTGGCCAAGCATTGGATGGAGAGAGAGTATCCGATCCTGCAGCTAAGTATCAGCAAATACACTTCCCTGCAGATCTCAGCTGCATTCACCAACCCCAACTCGCTCAGCAAACGTTTGCCCAATACTGGGCCACATCTCTTCATTGGTTCTAGTGAGGGATAGATGTATAATATTATTGCGTCCTCCCCAGGAACTTAGAAGGGTAACAACTGCAAATCAGTAGAGAAATACCTTTTGGTCCTGAATAACACTCAGGAGAATGGCTGGGGCCCCAATACCTTTTCCATCTGGCAAAAAAGAGTGACTCCAAGAATCTTGGCTGATGATTTCACTCCTGCTAAGGTCTGGTTGCTGTGCCCTCTTTTTAAGAATGTGTGACCTATTTTTCTGTCTCACACACAGCCTCACACTCCAGAAAGACCCTTTTTGTCCCTAGTCAGTTAATCTTGACATAATTGAGCTCTTCTGTCCATTAGGGTGAGCACACATTAGGGTGACTGTCTCGCCCAAGACAATCCAATGATGAGCCACCAAAACCTGGGTCTTTCCTCTTCCTTCAAGAATCTTAATCCAATGGCCAACTCCAGATCCTGAAGTCTTCTTCATAATTCTTCCCAGGCACCCTACACCATCTTCTAAAATTGCACTTGGCATTCCTTGACATGCCAGAGCTGTCCCGAGATGGTAGACTGCTCATTTCAGAGGTGAAGAGGTGGAGAAAAGGGAAGAATAAGGTTACCTGGTTCCTTCACTACATTTTGTTTATCACAAAGCACTAAATTAGCCCAATCTTGGAGGTAGTTTTTTGCACAATTAAATACATACGTAAGTGTCCACTTTGATGAATTTTGACGAATCGGACCACCGTGTAAAACAAGGTACAAGATCTTCTCCACACCCTTCACAGTGACCTGCACACACACACACACACACACACACACACACACACACAGGCAACTACTATGGTGATTTGTGTCAACATAGCTTTGTTTTTCTTGCTCTAAAACTTCATAAAGCCAAATACTGTGTATTTTTAATAGCAGTGAAATAAAGCTAGAGGAATGTAAGGGTGGAAGGACTAAGATAAAATATGGAGTATGTAAAATAGATACTGAGCCCTTTGGTGTACAGCTGAGGCACAGATTTGTCGTACTTTGGCAACAGCATTGATCATAGCAATGCCCTTCCCATGGCCCTCACTCCAATCTGGTAACCAGGCCAATGGCTACTATAACTTCATCAACCACTGTGAGCTCTGTTTTGGAGGGTTAATATGGAAACTAAATTGACTGAGATGTTGGGTGAAAGAATAGTCACCAAAATTACTCTAATTCAACACAAATAGGTTGTTTATTTGGAAAAAAAGCCATCTGATCCATCTGGAATTTTAAAATATCAAGTGAAATTAGTACATAATGAAAAAGTCAGTATCTCTTAGTATAGGACTCATCACCATTATATAAGATAATGAACTTGATATTTAGCTATTCAACTTGTCATCTGAAATATTGTACTTTATATGTACAGTTTTGGGTGAGTTCTTTTCATCGTAAGAAGAAGCCTTGAGAGGTTTCCTTCACTGTTCTGGGTTTTGAGTGAGCTTCAATTTGCAATCCCCTTAGCACGTTCAATACATTTTCCAAAATTGTGTTTCTTAGTTTTGGCAGAAAGATGTGGAGGAGGGAATTGACAGAAACTGCATCAGAAATACTAATAACTCCCCAGTAAGTCTCAAATGTTCCACAGCCTCCTCATTACAAGGCCAGAAGCAAAACAATCTCTGAAAATATTCATGCACAGAAAGCACTGGAAAAATCCAAGACTCTGTCTCTTTCCGTGGTACCCCATGTATTGCTCTGTGTACAAAGCCTCCACATGAACTATTACAGAGGATACTGTGAATTACTCTTGGCTCTGCAGTCAGGTCAGGGCTGTGCCGACCATGGGATGGATGGCTGTGTCTTGGGAGCCCCCATTGTGCACGGCTGCCTTCCCTGGGCATGCAGTCCACAGCTCCACGGGACTCTACCTTAGCTTCAGAACTGAATTCCGTAGCAGGGAGAGCAGAAAAACTGTGAAAACAACGCATCTCACTCGTTTGCCTAGGGAATACATAAAACAAGCCTGGAGGGGAGAATGACGTGATGAGCAGAAGACTTTGGTTACCAGGAAGGCCAGTTCCAGAACGATGAGGTCACCCAGTTTTGCCTGTAGGGTCTCCCGCTCTGTGTACCCCTGCGCTCCCTAGAATCATCCTGCCACAGCCCTCAGGACACCCCACCTCACACTACAGATAGTTCTCTTTACTTTCCTCTCCTTCTGCTGAAAGACAGTGTCTGTAAGGGCCACATTCTTCACACCGCGTGTACAATAATCTGGCAACCAAGTGTAGAGGACTGAATTTTAACAGGTTACCTCTGGAGTAACAGAAACCTAGCCCATGGAAAGGACCTAACTATGGCCCGTTAGGAGAAAGGATTTTGAGGAAGGAGGCACCTTCAAAACTTAGAGAGAATGTCGTCGACCCAGCCATAGGCAGAACAACCCTAGGGATGAATGGACAGCATATTCTGTGGGTTCCCCAGTTCCAGATTACATGAAACACATGAGGTTTTTAGGCAACACCATATGGAGTTTAAAACATAATTAACGTGTTTCATTTTCAGTTTATAAAGTGGTAAAGTATCTTGCCCTAACGAGCTTCACCAACTCACTCGTGATGAGTGATCCCAGCCACAGGGCCCAGAGGGGCAGGAAAGCACATTCTAAGATGGTGTGGCAGGCAAAGATGTCCACACCCCAATCCCCAGAATCTAGGAGAATGTTATATTACAGGACAAGGGAGAAATAAGGTTGCTAATCCACTAAACTTAAAGTAGACATATGGATCCTAGATTACCCAGGAGGGGCCAATGTAATCAATGTATGTAAAACTGAAAGAGGGAGGTGGGTGATGTGCCATTGAGAAGGACACAGTTTGCCGTCACTTCATTGGCTTTGACAATGGAGGGAGGGATCTTGGAGCACGAGATGCGGGTACTTCCTGGCATCTGAAAAAGGCAAAGAAATGGATCTTCCCATACAGCCTCCAGAAAGGAATGTCGTTTTGCCAACACCTTGATTTCTGCCTAGTGGGACCTGTCAGACTTCTGGCCTCTGGAACTGTTAATACATTTGTATTGTTTTAAGCCTCTAAATTTGTAGTAATTTGTTACAGCAGCAATAGGAAACTAATGCAGGTGGGATGTTGGAGCAAATGGTTCCACAGAGGAACCATTGTGTCTGAAGCTCCTGTCCTGTGAAGGACATGCATCAGCTCCCCAAAACTGTCACCTGTAAGCTCAGAAATACTGTTCTACTATGTTTCTTCTCCACGCCCTGTCACCATCTTAGTTTAAGCCTACATCATCTTTTCCTTAAAAATGTTGCCAAAGCTCTCGAATTGGCCTCCCTTCTGTCAATGCTCACTCACGACCAAGCTCCACGCTCGAGAAGGCAAGCTTTCTAGACATATGTCACCGCCCTAGATAAACATCTCCAGAGATGCCACTGCCCATAGGCAGAGACCTTGTGCCACACAGGGTCCTCCGCTGCAGGCTCACCTCTAAAGAGTAGAGCCAAGAATGAAAATAAAGGCTCACATGCAATGTCTGTAGATGTTATAAATCAACTTATCAAACTGGCAGACAAAACGTGTTTTATTCTCCTGTTTTAGAAATCCAGGCTTGAACTGGCAAGTCTCAGACTCATCTGAGTTTTAGGCCAGAACATGTCTGCATGGAGAGAGCTGGTACCTGGGCCCAAGTCTCCGGCCTGCCTCTGACTCCCTTCTCCCCTTACTTCTGCTTCCCTCTTATGCCACACAGACCACGCCAACACCAACTTCTAACTCCATCCAAAACCTTTGCCAGTAGCCAGCCCTTGGTTACCTATCTTGCCTACAAACACATGCTGGTGGGATGGTCTTACCTTGGGTGTGGATCCAGAAAAGACCCCACCCAAGCCATGGAAGCAGACTGGGGTATTCCTTCAGGCAAGGAATACTGCAGTGCTAGGTATTCAGATCTTTGTCTAGAGGGTAAGGCAATGGGTTTCAGGTGGGCATGTGTCCTTGGTCCTGCATATTTTCTCCCCAAGGGGCAAAAGGTGGTCCAAAGAGGTCCAGAGCAGGATGTTCTAAGGTTTCGGGGCCAGAGCAGTGGCTCTCTTTCAAGGGTACTGCTTTTCCACCTCTCTAGCCACCTCCACCCCACTTCCCACCTTGTGCCTTGAGTATCAGAGCGCTTGTCAGATTTTGTACTAATGTCGTGTTTTCTCAGTGCATTCGCTTGTGCAACAGCCAGCTATGTGCTATAAAGCAGTAAACCATTCATCTCCTTGGACTATATTTTCTATTTTCTGTATCCCCAAACTTTTGGGCATAACAAGTTGTCAGTTAATTCCTGGCCACTGAGAACTGACCTGATTTTGTGACATGAAAATGGAGGGCACTAATTAAATTAAAGAATTGAAAAGGGTCATGTTTTTCCATTAACAACCGGTAGAATGTCAGGCAGCCATGCAGAATATAATCCACTCAAGTATCCAGCTGCTTTCTCATCAGGTATGAAAGCATGAGAAAGTGACCGTAATAAAGACGTGGTTCTGAAACAAGAATAACACTCAGGTCAGTGGAGTGGAATTAGACGGGAACAAAAGGTCTCTCCTGGAATCGTGGTCTCAGCATAGTGACTGGGGCGATGGCAAAGGTGCTGTCATTGCTTGAATGCAGTGTCAGCAAGATGACCTAGAGACCGAATCTTGGGCGGGGAGTTGGAGTCCAGCTGGCCATTCCCATCAGGGGGTCCTCTGTACAGTATTTTGCCTTGGTTTATGTTCAGGAAGGCGGCATTTCCTGAAGTCCAAGAAGGTTGAACCTCTAACCTGGCCTTTCTGCCAAAGTTAAAACAAAGAGAACGCAATAAGACAGTGGCAAAACTACTGCTTTGGGGGCGCCTGGGTGGCTCAGTCGGTTAAGCATCTGACTCTTGATTTCAGCTCAGGTCATGATCTCGCACTTCGTGGGATTGAGCCCTGTTAGCCTCTGTGCTGATAGTACAGAGCCTGCTTTGGATTCTCTCTCTCTCCCTCTCTCTCTGCCACTCCCCTACTCATTCTGTCTCTATCTCTCACAATAAATTAAAAAAAAACATTAAAAAAAACTACTGGTTTTTAAGATGTAGATTTAGGGGCACCTGGCTGGTTCTGTCAGTAGAGCAAGGGACTCTTGATCTCAGAGTTGTAAGTTTGAGCCCCATGTTGGGTGTAGAGATTACTTAAAATAAAATCTTAAAAAAAAAAAAAAAAGATGTGGATTTCAACAAAGAACCTGCCCTGTTCACCTATAGAAGAGCCCAGCATATGGAATGATGCCCCTAACACAGGGTGAGAGCTGAGTGCTGAGCTTGTAGGAGAACTATCATCAAGTTCTGAGGAACATACAGGTGCAGAGTATATCTTATAAAAATATCACAGTAAAGACCTAAGTGCCCACCGATGGATGAATGGATTAAGAAGATGTGATTTGTATATACTGTATATTCTCTCTCTCTCTGTCTCCACACACACACACACACACACACACACACACACACACACACTGGAACATTACTCAGCCATAAACAAGAATGGGTTCATGCCATTTGCAACAACATGGATGGATGAAGAGGGTATTATGCTAAGTGAAATAAATCAGATAGAGAAAGACAAATGCCTTATAATTTCACTTCTGTGTGGAATCTAAAAGCCAAATGTAGAAACAAACAAAAAACAAAAACCACAAACAGACCTATAAATACAGAGAACAAACTGGTTGCCAGAGGGGAGCGGGGGACGGACAAAATGGGTAAAGAAGAGTGGGAGGCACGGGTTTCCAATTATGGAATGAATATGTCACGGGGATGGAAGCTACAACACAGGGAATGCCATTAATGATGACTTTTTTTAAAGTTTATTTTTGAGAGAGAGAGACAGAGCACAAACAGGGGAGGGACAGAGCGAGAGGGGTACACAGAATCTGAAGCAGGCTCCAGGCTCCAAGCTGTCATCATGTAGCCTGATGTGGGGCTCAAACCCACAACCTGCAAGCCAAAGTGAGACACTCAACCGACTGAACCACCCAGGCAGCCCCAATTAGTGATATTGTAATACAGAGAACAAACGGGTGGTTGCTAGTGGGGAGGTGGGTGGAGGGATGGGCAAAATAGGTGACAGGGATTAAAAGGTATGAACTTGCAGTTGTAAAATAAAGTAAGTCACAGAGGTGAAAAATACAGCATAGAGATTATAGTCAGTAATACTGTAAAAACATATGGTGACAGACGGTGACTACATTTACCATGAATAGAATTGTCGAATCACTGTTTTGTACACCTGAAAGTATATGTCAACTATATTTTAATAATAACAATTTGAAATACGATAAAATATCATGGAAGACTAAGATGACTGAGAGCAGGTAGAAATATTTGCATGTATAAAGCATGTCAGCTGGGCAAAATTGCAATAATGAAGTTGAGCGGTGGCTAGAGGGATAATCATGGGAGGGGAAAAGAAAGAACTACTACGTTTTATAGACAGAAGTCTCGGATTTAAACACCAACGTTACCCACTTGTAATTTGTACTACCTTGGATGAGTTTGAGAAATGTTTTGCATCTCTGGATTCCTCTCTTTTAAAAAAAATGCATCATTATTAACTGATATCAATATCATAAAATTTGCATTCTACCTTTCGTAATCTGGTAACAATTAAAAAAAAATTTTTAATGTTTATTTATTTTTGAGAGAGACAAAGACAGAATGCGAGTGGGTTAGGGGCAGAGAAAGGGGGAGACGTAGAATCCAAAGCAGGCTCCAGGCTCTGAGCTCTGAGCTGTCAGCACAGAACCCAAGGTGGGGCTTGAACTCAGGAGGCGCGAGATCATGACCTGAGCCGAAGTCGGACGCTTAACGGACTAAGCCACCCAGGCGCCCCAAATATTTAAATCCTAGGACTGCTTTGAGGATTACATGGAGTAACCCTTAGCTTTCAAGTCACCCAACAGTCCCTGGCACAGAGATAGAGCCATGATTACCTGGGTGTCCTTTGCTCTTCATAATGTAATTGTTTCCTTAGTTGACCACGAGGGGATCCTCTTTCACATAAAGTAAAACACGCAGATGTGCAGATTGGTGAGGTCTGTCAATTATATATGACTCTGTAACCACTGTGTAAAACAAAATAATACTTCTATCACCCCCAACAAGCTCCCTGTGTCCCTCTTGGTATGTTTCCCACTCTCAGAACTGAACTGTTAGCATCAGTTACTCTCACCTGCCTTTTGAGTTGTATCAATGAGATTATATGACATCTGCTTCCTCTCCTTTCCATTTGCCTTCTTTCACTCAATATGATGTTTTCGCAATATATTGTTGCCTATTTAGGAGACTGGTAGATGTTTTGATCGTTGAGTGTGAATAAAGTACAATATGTTTAGCTATTTTCTTATGGCCAAACATTGGTTTATTTCCAGTTTGAGGCTCCCATTCTTGTACAGGCTGTTTTGTGGGTATGTGTTTTCACTTATTTGAGGCAAATACCTAAGCATGGAATTTCTGTGTCATAGGGTAGATGTATGCTTAACTTTATCAATGCCAAACAGTTCTCTGGGGTGGTGGTATTATTTTGCACCCACAGCAACAGTGTGTGAGAGTTCGTTTGCTCTACACCTTTGCGGACAGTTGATGTTACCAGTCTGTTTCTGTTTTTAGCCATCCTGGTGTATGCAAATAGGAGTTCACTACAGTTTCATTTGAATCGCCCCGACAACTAATAATTTTCAGCACCTTCCTTGTGCTTATTGGCCATTGATCTAGCTTCTTTTATGTACGGTCTTTTAGAGACTTGACCTACTATTTTAGGAACTGGGCCATTTGTTCTTTTAATTACTGATTTAGAGGGTTTTAAAAACTATATTTTGAATAAAAGTGCTTTGCCGGATATATGTATTACGAATAGTTTTGGAGTTGGTGGTTTGCCTTTTTATTGTCTTGATGATATCTTTTTAAGAGCAGAGAAATTAATTTTGTATAATCCAATTTCTAACTTTTTCTTTTACGATCAGGGCTTCTTGTTTTATAAGTCCTTGCCTAAACCACGTGTGCAAAGATATTTCTCTATGCTTCCTGATAGAAGCTTTGTTATTCAAGCTTTTACATGTATGGCTGTGATCCATCTTGAATGAATTTTTGATCGACTTAACAAGAACTTTAATTTGGGCTCTTTATTTTTTATAGTTCTTAAGGAAAATATATTAAATGCTTAATATAACCCTTAGATTTCACACAGGATCGGAGTACAGAACTACACACTGGGAACTGTGAATCACTTTCTATATATTTCTATTTACATTCTGTAGTTACTAGTCCAGGAACGTGGACAATATCAACAGGGGCATCTAGCAGGCTGAGAATTGATCTTCCTGGCCCTGAGAATAAATTAGTCTGTCTCTTGACAACCCATTTTCTCTCATCAGGGAGGAATTGTCATCCCAAGGACTTTCTCTTCCAAATGTTATCACAAGGACTTTGACAAAGTCATTTATAAATGCAAATGCAAAAAATAAACACCACACCCTCGATCCCTGATGGGTGGGAGGTCTCCATGTTCACAGGGGTTAGACTCCGTGACCATCTCATCTTTGCATAGATGTAAAAGAAAATTCTAATGATTTCTTGCTCCTCAATTCCATTTTACCATGATTTCTTTTTTGTGCTGAACCAAGGAATTACTTGCAATGAAATGTCTTCATCATTGTAGCAGAGATGTTTTCAGAGCAAAAGTTCTAAATTTTGATGGAGTCAAATGCATCAGATTTTCCTTTTTGGATCATATTTTGGGTGTCAATCCTTTGCCTGAACTCTTTGCCTGCCCTACGTCTCACAGATACTCTCCTCTTTTTCCCCTAAAAGTTATATAGTTTTGCATTTTACGTTTAAGTCCTTAACTCATCTTTGTAAAAAGATGTGAGACTTTAGGTTTTTATTTGTTTGCCTTTTGCCTGTAGATATCCAGTTACCGTGCAATCATTTGTTGGAAAGGTGATCTTTCCTTTATTCAGTTGCTTTTGAGTTGAGTCTATCCACTGAATTTTTATTTCGGTTGTCGTACTTTTCACTTCTCAAGTTTCCACTCAGCTCTTCTTATCTTCTGTTTCTTTGCTGAGACTTGCTTTGTTTTCATTTGTTTTTAGGCATGTCTGTAATGGCTTGTGAAACATTTGGATGCTTTAAAATCTTTGTCAGATAATTCTAACAACTCTGGCATCTAGGTGTCTATTGATTATCTCCTTAATTCAGTTTAAGATCTTCCTGGTTTCTGCTATGACAGGTGATTTTTCAGCTGAAACCTGGACATTTTGGATATTATGCTCTATGACTGCATCTTATTTATACCTTCTGACTCAGCTGGTTTTCTCACACACCTCTCTGGCAAGGGAAGGGGGTGGGGTGCAGCCTCGTTACTTTGAGATTGCAGTGAAAGTCCAGATTCCCAATCTTCTATTCTACCGCTACTTGAGAGGGTGGAGAAGGGGTGCTCCTTCTCCCTGTTGGGTCCAGGTTGGAGCCCAGGTTTCTTATATGGTCTTTACTAATGCTGCTGGGGTAGCCACTTCCTTCCCACTCGGTGGGGATGAAAATGTCCTCCTTTTCTGGCACTAGTCCTATGGAAACTTGCAGTGATTTGTCATATGCTCTTGGGAGGGTGGAGGTCTAGACACCTCACTCAGCTTTTGGTGGCATATGTGGGATGAAGCCACAGATTTATGTGCACATGTGTGTGCTTGGGGGTGGGGGCCAGTTGCAATGGAGCCGTTATTTCTGAGAGTTTCGTCTTGGGACAGACTAGGCAGCATTTTAAAGGGCTTTTTTCTTTTCTTTTCTTTAAAAACAAAACAAAACAAAACCCTGTGCCTGTTGATGTTTGTATGTTGTTGGCTTCTTCAGCACTGACTTAGATTTGAAACAAAAACAAAACCCAGGGAACTCATCACCATGTTGCTCTTCAGCTGTTAGCCTGTCTTCTTCACTCCACCTTTCAAAGTCAACTCCTGCTTATTTATATATAATACCCAAGGATTTTCATTGTAATTATTGGAAGGCATCTGGAAAAGTATGTCTACTCCATCTTCTTGGAAGCAGAACCTTGTTTTTGTTTTTAACGATCTTTCTCTTTCTAGTACTTTTTTTTTTCTGTTCCCGTCAAAATGTACTGATATAATGGCATGCCGAAATGTTCAATCCACCGAAAAGATTTTAACATACCTAGAGCCTACTTTTACTTTCATTGGTTGGAGCAGATGGGGGATGGGTGTTCACAAAATTGCATTGGGATCTCTAGAGTTGTTAAAATCAATTTGAAGTTGGAAGGAGGAGAAAGGAGAAGGAAATGAATCACGCCCCCTCCCCAATAAATACTGGCATCCCATGTGGTACCGCAGCAGTTCTAAGCACCCCAAATAGAAGTAGGGTGGGAGGTCTCTACCAGGCAGCCATCAAAAATAGCCATGTAGAAACTTCTCTGCATTATCATTCTTGTCTCCGGTGTGTCTTTTACTAAGTGGATTATACATAAACAAGACATTATTATTATTTTCTCCTTCTCTTAGGCATATCGCTCTGGAGATCTAGGCACCTGTAGTTGGAGTCACAGCCTTTCTGTCTCCTGTCTTGTAACTCTAGCCTGGAAGAACCAGCCCTACACTAACCATGGATGCCTGCCCAGGCATTCTTTTAAAAAAAAAAAAAAAAAAAAAACTTTTGTTGGCTTTCCCTCTTTTTTTTAAAGAAACATTTTTTTAATGTTTATTTATTTTTGAGAGAGACACAGACCATGAACGGGAGAGAGGGAGACACAGAATCCAAAGCAGGCTCCAGGCTCTGAGCTGTCAGCACAGAGCCAGATGCAGGGCTCTAACCCATAGACTGAGAGATCAAGTTTAGCCAAACTTGGCCACTTAACCAACTAAGCCACCCAGGTGCCCCTCTTGGTTTTCCCTCTTTAAAAAGACTCCATCCTTTACTTTTTCTTCTCTAATTCCTTTTGCATGGATTGTTCATCCTGCGGTTAGCATGTTGTTAACCCCTCCTTTTCATTCTCATTGTGGAGTAGTGTGGTAACAGCAAAGGGTGCAGACTCAGGTTCCAGGCCATCAAGGTTAACATTCCACCTGTGCCATTCTCAGGCTGGATCACTTTAGCCTGTTTACTCAACTTCTGTGTTTTGTCATCCGTGAAATGGGGATGAGAGTAGTAATCTCCTCAAGTGGTCATTGTGAAAATTAACTGAATTCACACCCACCAGCCAAAGACCACCGGGAACACATCTGTGGTCAGAACTGGTTTATTATTTGCATCAGCGGTAATAATGGAGGCAATAAATGAATAATAAAGCATAATAGCTGAAGAGAGATACACCCTGGGGGGGAACTCTGAGGCACCATGGCGGCATCTCAGGAAGAGGGTGGTACCATCTCAGGAGGGAGAGGATTTCAGTTTGTATAGAGTGGTTTTGGAGAGGGTTTCAGAAAGCAGGCAGTTGCTTTCGACTGGATGCTGTCAGAAAGCTGAGACAATTTCATGACTGGGTAGCTTGCTTTTTTTTTTTTCTTTATCTAGAGGGTGGAGGACCAAGGCTAAAGCCGTAACTGAGAAAGCAGCAGCAGTCACCCCCGTTGGCCGGGAGAGAGCAAAGCTCAGTCATTTTAGTGATTTGCATCGTGTTCTTGTTTTTGTCTTTCCTCAAGCATGATTATGGAGGAGTCTTGGACACAGCGACCTCATCTGACGTTAGTGGTCTGTGAAATTGTTTATGATTAGCAGGAGAACACTCTGGTCCAGCCTCGAGCGTCAGACCAGCTACCAGCTACTAGCTATCTGCCCCCCAGAGCTGCTATCCGCCCCCCAATTTTTTTTAAAGTTTATTTATTTATTTTGAGAGAGAAGAGAGAGAGAGAGAGAGAAAGAGCGCATGCACACATGCACACGCACAAGTTAGGAAGGGACAAAGAGAGAGAGAGAGAGACGGGGAGAGAAAGAGAAAATCCCAAACAGGCTCCACACCACCGACACAGGGCTTGAACTCATGAACGGGGAGATCATGACCTGAGCTGAAACCAGGAGTTGGATGCTTAACCAACTGAGCCACTATTGTTTTCCTTCTTAAAATGTAAGTTTTCAGGAGAAAAATGTGACACAGTATGGCTAGTCCTCTATCTCTCCATATCGTTCGGGATGTATATGCTTTGTCTCCCCAGACACAACTTACGTGCCTGGTAGACAGTGACACAACTCACACGCTCCAGCTCTGCCACTGCACTTGGCCTCATGAGCAGCACTTCATAGAAGCTCTTCTTGTCCCTTCCGCAGGGTGCTGCATGATTCTCTGCTGCGGTCTATCCTCCACCTTCTGTATTACCATTTGAATGGACAATCCTTTCTGAAGTATCAAATGACACAGAATATAAGGTAGGACTTGTGCAAAGATTACCAGACACCCCTCATCTTTGCACATCATGGCAAAAATGGGTGAGATATTTTCTACCTTAATAGAAATGTATCAATCTCTGTATTGCCCCTACTATTTACACAGTATGTGGCACATTGGTGTGTATGGGATAGAATAAAACATGTAAATAAAGATGTTAACCTAAGTCTCTAAAAGCACAGGGTTTCCAAACAGCCTGGAAATCTCTGGCTAAGCTGCTCTGTTCTCCCACATTTTGTCTTTATGAAGGCATCAGCTGGCGGTGCTAGCATTCCCCTGCCGCCATTTTCCTTTGAAGGCCATTACTCTCTACCCCTAGAAGAAGTTCTTTCCTCAGAAGCTTATCTCATGCAGCTAATTCAATTTAAGATTCAAGTTGAATCCTAAAGGAATATTTCAGTCACAGCTACACATTAGACTCCGTCTGGCATAAATTGTTACTAGGGAACAAACACATCTGGTTAGACTCTTGGGTTACTTTAAATGCGTTTTCCATCGAACTTCCAATGTCCGTTTGTAAAAATGTGTGTGTTAACGCTCACAGGGGAAAAAACAGAGTCTAAAATTGTACTTGCCCCTAATCATAACTTGCAGAAATGATATAACTACACAGATAAATTCCATGAAAGAACATGGAGAAATGGAAAATATTCACTGTGGCGATATCTATGCACAAAATAAGAGAAACACATGCATAAGTATAAACCTGTGGGACAGGCAGGTATCTAAATATTCTGTTACAGTGAAATTTTCCCTGATGCCCACTCCTCTCGAATCCAGTCTCCTATGTTCCCACAACTCCTTATGCACACCATGTAAAAATAGCAGACATCTTGTGTATAATGTCTTATTTGTTTCATGCCAACCTGTGTACTCTTTGTACTCAGGCACCATCTCTTATTTATATTGAGGTCTGTAAGGTGCCCACATAGAACATAGCAGTTACTCAAGAATATTTCTGTAGGGGGCGGGGGGGTTGGTTATTTATTTATTTTTGAGAGAGAAAGAAAGCATGTGCACAAGTGGGGGAGGGGCAGAGAAACAGGGAGAGAGAGAATCCCAAGCAGGCTCCACAATGTCAACACAGAGCCCAACTCGGGACTTGATCTCACGATCCTGAGATGGAGACCTGATCTGAGATCAGGAGTCAGAGGCTAAACTGACTGAGCCACTCAAGTCAAGAACAAGAACACTTGCTATTCAGTGATTTGACTAGTTACATTCCACCTGGTGGCTTTAGCCTTCAATTTCAGGAGCTTCTTTTAAGACCCCCATAATACGGGGTGCCTGGGTGGCTCAGTTAGTTAAGCATCTGACTCTTGATCTCAGCTCAGGTCTCGATCTCAGAGTTGTGAGTTCAAGCTCCATGTGGGGCATGGAGCCCACTCAAATAAAAAAGAGTTACATAACTTCACTTAGCAGATATACTCTAAAACATAGTCACACAGTGACAGCTTTGTGACAGTAGATCTGAGACAGGAAAAGCACCCATGACACTACCAATTGTCCTTATAATCCTCAAATATTTTTGCCCACATACCTCCTAAAAGAATTTCAAAAAACAATAGTTTTTTAAGTTGACATAGAAACTTTTTCATCTTAGGGCACCTGGGTGGCTCAGTTGGTTGAGCATTTGACTTTAGCTCAAGTCATGATCTCATGGTTTGTGGGTTTGAGCCCCATGTTGGGCTCTGTGCTGACAGCTGGGTGCCTGGAGCCTGCTTCAGGCAGGCTCTCTCTCTGCCCCTCCCCTGCTTGTGCTTTCTCTCTCTCTCTCTCAAAAATTAATAAATAAACATTACAATTTTTTTCATCTTAAATTTGAGTTGTTGTAAAGTATGCTAGCTTAGAGTTTTAAATATGTTTTGAAAATATATAAATAACAACTTTATTATGATATATTTGTATAGTGTTATTTTGGATTTATAGAAATTAAAATTGATAAAATAAAACAATTATTTTCATTATACTCAATGGAATATAGATATCATTTATCCATTGAATTCTAAATACCAGAGCAATTTGATATCCTCCAACATACATAAATATGTATATACATGTTTTTTTAAAAAGGTGGTGGCCCCAGGGTTCACTGTTAAAAATATTTTCTTCCTGGGGGCGCCAACTCTCGATTTCAGCTTGGGTCATGATCTCACGGTTTATGAGTTCATGGGTTCTGTGTTGACAGGGTAGAGGCTGCTTGGGAGTCTTTCTCTCCCTCTCTCTATGCCCCTCCCCCTGTCATGTGTGCATGCTCTGTCTCTCAAAATAAATAAATAAACATTAAAAACATTTTTCTTCTAGATTCAATTATACTTACAAATATCAATAGGATGATATCAATGAAAATAAAACAATTATTTATGTACTTTGATAACTGCTGTGGAAAATATAAACTTTTATTAGAAAGGTCTTTTTAATGAGTTGGGTAGGGCTTTTTATGGATTAGTTCATGTTTCCGTGGGTGAATATTATATACTGCTAGCATGAAACAGTGTTCACCATCAGTTTCATTCCTATCTTTCATGTTTTATACGCAAACACTACGAAGCACACGTATCAGTAAATGGGAATAGAAGGAATTTGTTAAACAGTGTCACTGTTTAAAAAATGTTCTTCTTTTGAGTTTGAATGCCAAAAGTAGCAAAGTGATCAATCTATTTATTCCCTTGCAATTGAAAGAGGTCAGTTTTATTTTTTTAATTAAAAAAATTTTAAATCTTTATTTATTTTTGAGAGAGAGCGAGAGACAGAGTGCAAGCAGGAGAAGGGCAGAGAGAGAGGGAGACACAGCGTCCGAAGCAGGCTCCAGGCTCTGAGCAGGCACAGAGCCAGATGCTGGGCTCGAACCCACGAACCGTGAGATCGTGACCCGAGACAAAGTCAGATGCCCCACCAACTGAGCCACCCAGGTGGCTCCCCAGGAAAAGATCAGTTTTAAAAGTCAGGGGTGGTTAGAGACAACTGGGACTGGTCTGATGCCTTGACCCCAGATGCTTGTTTCGGCAGCTCACTCTTAGAACAGACTGTATACATGGAGGTTGAAAAACTGGAAAATGATCTCTGTGGCTTCCTTGGAAAGTCTTCATGTGCTCCTGCAATTACGCCTACCCGTGGTTGGAAAGTTTTGACCTCAGTATCCATTCTTCTCTTCATGGTCACTTGCAGAATCTTAATTATCTTCAGGGTGGCATTGTACACAGCGAAAATATTCACCTTGCCAGACCCGGTTCTTGCCAATGAAATCTAAGCTGAGTTGCTGGGGCTGGGGGCTGTCCATGGAGCATTTGTTTTTCTGAGAAGATGGGACCAAGTCAGTGGGCACAACCGCTGCCCTTTCACTCTCCCTGCTTTCTTTTCTTGGAATGGCAGCACAACCTCAGGAGGTGTGGCAGCCATCTTGCAAACAGCAGCCACATGTTCAGAATGGAAGGACCAGTTCATTGAAGGAGACTGGGTCTATGTGGACAAAACTTGTGGGGGCTGCACCTGTCCTATCTGCCTACATCTGGATTGTCACGGCATGAAAAAAATAAACCCCAATTGTTTAAGCCTTTGTTGTCAGGTTTTCTTTCTTTCTTTCTTCTTCTTTCTTTCTTTCTTTTTCTTTCTTTCTTTTCTTTTCTTTTCTTTTCTTTTCTTTTCTTTTATTTTATTTCTTGGCTCCAAGTGCTAATGGCAACAAAAGATTATTTTTTTATTCACACCTTGGGGAATACATGAGTTATTTTTCTGGCCTCAAAGATCTTGCCAAATGCCATAGGGAATGCTAATGAACTGTTATACAATCACATTTACACTTTGTTACAGGCATCAGTTTTTCTGACCTAAATAAGATACGTTTACAAAATAAATGTTTTGAACACCAGTCAAAATATTAAAAGGTTTTTTACACAATCACATCTTTTAATTTTTGCTCTTAGAAATAGTAGGCAGTCAGTAAATATTTCTCCAGTAGAGGAGCATGAAGAGTAAAAAGGCCAATTCTAACATTATTTTTTAACTTAATAAAAGGTATTGTAATAAATATTTGAGAGTGACTTATGAAGAACTATAAATTCAATTCTAGCTGTTTATGAAGTGGTTATAAATCACAATATCTGGGACATTGGAAATAAGATACAATGTCATATGGTATTTGAGTAACTAGGGAAACATCACCTAAAATGAGAATGGTGATTTGTGACTTGGGGATTTAATATATT
Source organism: Panthera leo (assembly GCF_018350215.1). Lineage (NCBI taxonomy): Eukaryota > Metazoa > Chordata > Mammalia > Carnivora > Felidae > Panthera > Panthera leo. The sequence goes on from NC_056689.1 coordinate 14,872,352, forward strand.
TATGAAAATTTATCGGTGAATTTCATCTAGTGCTATCCTAGATGACAAATTGCCTGAAAATTTCAAATGAATCATAATAATTACTCACTGAGGAAATGACTAAATATGTTGGTAGAAGTCTCAAAAATGGCACAAAAATAACACTCTCATATATAAAACAATAATAGTAATATTTCCGAGCACTTTAGATGTATTATATGCATCTATCCTTTCTGCAACTCTAGGCATGAACATGGATAACACTACTTTTCCATTGTACAAAGAAACCAAGATACTGATAAATTTTAAAATGTGCCTAAGTTCACACAAGTAATAAGTGACACAGTGGGAGTAAAACCAAAGGAGTCAGTTGCACTGATGGTGTGGCTGAGTCACCTTCTATTCCCAGTGATGAACGTTATCAACAACGGATGCAACGAAGAACAACTCCCCAATGCTCTGGGGAGGAAACAAGAGCAGGCAGGGCCTGGAGGGAAGCCAACACCCAGAAGGAAGAAATCGCAGGGAGTTAGTCTCCCACATTTTATGGCTTTTAGGTTGATAGACATCTTACCTACCGGAAGTGAGAAGAAAATCCTGGAAAGCAAGGGGCACAGAGTGGGAGTGTCAAATGTATGCAATGTGTGTAAGTCTCTGTTTGACCTCAGGATCTATATGCAAAGGGCAGACCTCAAGTCCCTCAATGAGGGGACAAAAGAACCGAACTTGAGAGAGGGCCGCCGTTTAACTTAGGGCTGCAAGTCCAGCCAAATTAATTCCCTATTCAAATAACAACAACGGTCACTGGGGGAATATAACGGAACACAGCACCTGCAGGACATAACATTCATAACGTCAAGAATACAATTCAAAAGCACTCCATTTGTGAAGAATCAGGAGAATGTGTCCTGCATTCAAAAGAAAAGACCTAACTCAAATTTGGGATATACTCCTGCCTAATTATGTGACCCTGCCAAGTTATCCACCCGCTTACAAGACAAGACCCAGAAACTAGTGCACAACAAGAAAAGTTTCCCTCCGTGGCTGATAGCTCTATGGTCTTCCAGTTTCCATTCTTATTTTGCCCAAGCTCTAGGTTCTGGTGTCCAGGTCAGCTGTTTCATGCGGAACATTGACTCTGCCCTTATAGGATATATTTGAATATAATCCAGTATCAAGGACTTCCCAAACACTTTCTCTATTTGCCCGATAGTATCTCTTCTCCTTATTCCACTATTCACTTCCTTGGGTTCCTTTTAAATGTTCATCAGTAGGTCTTCCCCAAAGAGACTGCTACTGATATATACATAACAAAGTGACCCATTTTATGGAGGTCAGTATCACTTCCCCAGCCAGCCCCAAGCTTGAGCAATGGTCTCATGGAGAAAAAGGCAATGGTAGTAGACACTGAGGACCTGCCTGGCCTCAGAAACAGGAATTTACCATTAACGAGTGGTCAATAGCTATCACTATTTCTGGAATGTCTGCTTTGCCAGCAATAACCTTAATCTGACTTCCTGACATAGCTTCAGGGACCAGGCAGTTTTCTGGTGGAAAGGAAGATAATTAGTCTGGAAACCTTCTATCATTAAGGGGGCAAAGACGAATGTTGAATCTGCTATCTTGCCTTCAAAAACAGAGGAAAACAAGGGAATGAGGGAATTTTTAGAGCTGATGAAAATGTTCTATATTTGGATCATGGTGGTGATCACGTGACATGATATACAGTTGATCCCTTAACATAGGTTTGAACTGCATGGGTCCACTTATACATGGATTTTTCCCAACAAATAACATATAATGCTATAAGTGCATTTTATCTTCCTTATGATTTTCTTTTCCTTTTTTCTAAAATTTTTAAAATGTTTATTTATTTTTGAGAGAGAGAGAGAGTGAGCGAGCACAAGTGGGGCGGGGGCAGAGAGAGAGGGAGACACAGAATCGGAAGTAGGCTCTGGCTCTGAGCTGTCAGCATAGAGCCCAACGTGGGGCTTGAACCCACAAACCACAAGATCATGACCTGAGCTGAAGTTGGACACCTAACAGACTGAGCCACTCATGTGTCCCTTTTTTTTCCTTTCTTTTTTTTTTAAGGGAGTTTTCATATGTCATTAAGGTTATTTATTTATTTATTTATTTAGAGAGAGCATGCAAACAGGGGAGAGGGGTAGAGAGAGAGGAAGAGAATCTTAAACGCCCAGTGTGGAGCCTGAAATGGTGCTTGATTTCACAACCATGATATCATGACCTGAGATGAAATCAAGAGTCCTATGCTTAAATGACTGAGCCACCCAGATGCGCCCCACACCCCCATGATGATTTTCTTAATAGCATTGTCTTTCCCCTGGCTTACTTTGTTGTAAGAATCTAGCATAGAATACATAGAACATACAAAATATGTGTGAATGACTCTTTGTTATTAGTAAGGCTCTGGTCAAGAGTGGGCTATTAGTACTTTGGGTTTTGAGGAACCAAAAGTTACACACAGATTTTTTGACTGTGCAGGGGTTCAGCGCCCCTAATCCCTGTGTTGTTCAACGGCCAGTGCAAATTGAGAAACAATGCCACAGTATGTTGTGTTACCTTTTACAAGATATGCTCTATGCTCTAGTCAGCCAGAAATACATGCTGCCATCTTACTAACTAACTGCTAGAAAATACAGATCTCAAGAACAAAAGACAGAGATGGAAATGGAGTCTATCACCATTTTGCCCGATGACTCACTCTCAAAGTTTTTGTTCTAAATTCCCATGTGACTGACTTATCCCGATCTGGAGATATTAGTACTAAAGAAGGAATACTCATGCCATGGGTCACAATAAAGGTTTTGCTGAGCCGAAAGCTTAGACTTATATCTCATCATTAATAGTGACTAATATGACTAAGGAAATTAAAGAAAAATAATAGTACCTGGGGAGGTTGGATGATGGCTTTTGGCCACCAGTCATTATAGTCGGTGTTGGTGATGCTGTTATGTCAGGGAAAGATAGTTGAAAAAACTGGAAGAAATCCTTGTATTTCCATGTCAGGTAATGGAAAACCACTTTACACTCACAGGCTGGATCATCAAAGCCCCAGGTCTGTCAGAAATCAAGGTGTGTGTTAATTCAATGAGCAAAGAAAGCGGATGGGTGAGGTGTTGACTAAAGTCAAGATAGACTACGGCTAGAACTGTTTACAGAAAGCCCTGCCATGGACATTAGTGGAAAACCCCAGGCTTGTCCTCTGGAACAGATAATGGGAGACAGTCCTGGTGTTGTGCCCCTATATCACATAATATACATCATTTAATGTCAAACTAAAAATCACTTCTGGTTGCTGATACATAACCATGAATATAAAGGAAGTTTATCATGTGATGTGGCCAACTCTCCTAGATTCAAAGTCTAGATTGCCAAATTTCAAGTATTCCTCCATGAGAAAATTAATGAGGTAAAGGAGAGCCTCGATTTTTTATTTGATTGCTTATTTCACATGTATCCTAGCTTTGCGTTGGTAGTAAGCCCAGGGAAAAGCAACTGTGAACCCTGTCTTGGTTACCGTTTTTGTCAGCCTTGACTCTGGGTGAGGGGTAATGGCAACCTGGGCTGAATGAGAGAGGAGGGAAATCATCAACGCCTTCTATGACCTCTTGGCCAACTCAAGAAATGAATACTTGCAGCTCCCACCGCTGTTCCTTTGCTTGCTAGTGAAGTCTCTGAGGAATGAATGATTGGTACCTCCTTTTCATGGAATAGATGATGATTTTTTTCTTTCCCATTTTCGTCTTTCTTCCCGTTCGTTACCATTATGTGGTAGTGGTTAAATGTACCCACGGTTTCTGGGGTTATGGTGATCTGACACAGAATCGCAATGGAACTAGCAGAGGAGTTTATACCAAACTGATGTGCTGACCCCGGGAACACAGGATCTCAATGACATTATTGAATCTTGAGGCAATAGCTGAATGTGACTCTGAGTTGTCTCTGGTTGGGGAACTAATATGAAAACTTGTGATCGTATGTGTGATAGTTAGATTATGTTAGGCAGAGACACCTTTCAATATGTGTGAGTAAACACGTATGGGGGTGGGCAGCCAACACGTATAATTCAAGAGAAAAATCCTGGGATGACTCCCTGGCTTATAGCAATTCTCCCTGCTGGAATTTGCCCCTGACACCCATGGGCAGACCTGTAGCAGCATTGTCTTCTTAGGTTAACTTTGGGTCTCTGGCCCTAACTGAACAGATTCAGTCAGGTTCTATCTCCTAGAAATTTGGAGACCTATGGGAGGTACACACAGATTGTGGTCTCCGGAGTTGAGTCATGCTCCAAGCGGTGCTAAAGGAGAAAAAGTCCACGAACTGACTGAGCTACTTGGAACATCTCTTACTGTTGCTTTTCTCATCAAGGCTCAGTTTTTCACTTCTTCCCTTGATTCGGGGATGCACACCGCTACCCTCGCCGGGAATAGTTATTTTTGCCTCCGGAACTACTTAAGAGTCAGTTTTCGTTATTTGTAGTCAAATGAACACCCTGGAGAACAGAATCATAAATCTATACAGGTGGCAATGATGTTATTTTACAAAGGATTTTAAAGTCCTGAAAGTTCTCCTGGGGAGTTTATGTAGAGGTGACCGTAACTAAACTTCACTTCCGTCTCAAGCTCTGCGCTGGGCCCTTTCCCTGCGGTAACTCGCCCGTTGTAAAAAAAGTTGAAGTATCCCCGACACACAGTGTTCCTTAGTCTCAAGTGTACAACACGGTGATCTGACAACTCTATACATTATGTTGTGCTCACCACAGGTGCGGCTACCATCTGTCACAATACCATGCTGTCACAATACCATTGACTGTATTCCCTACGCTGTACTTTTTATTCCCAGGGCTCATTCATCCTGTAACTGAGAGTCAATACCTCCGACTCCCCTTCGCCCATTTTGCCCTCTCCTCCGCCCCCTCCCTTCTGGCAACCACCACTCTGTTCTTTGTATTTACAGGTCTGTTGCTGCTTTTTGTTTGTTGTTTGTTTATTCATTCGCCAGGAGAGTATTGCTCTTACCCTATCTTACAGGTAATTGTGGCTCAGAGAAGTCAACTGATTTACCTGATACCACACCTCTCTATAAAAGGTAGAAAGGGGATTAAAAATCAGGAACTCACTTATATAGTGAGCCAGTGAGCCAAGATCCAATCCAGGACTGACTCTAAAACACATGTGTTTAGCTATTAATGTATTAATTCAATAAAGATCTACTGAGTTCCTAATACAAAGGAGGCAGAATGATGTAGACATTAATAGTGTAGGTTCTAGGGCCAAAGTTTCTGTATTGGAATCCCAGCTTTGCCAATTTCAAGACGTGTAACCTTGTAGAAGTTACTCACCTTTCTGTGCCTCAGTTTTCTCATCGTAAAGTAGGAAAGTAACATAACTACTTAATTGAATTGTTACGAGAAATAACTCAGTGAATACATTTAAAGTTCTTTAGGCTGTGTTTGGCACATCAACAAGAGCTATTTCTATGCTATGAGCAATGGGTAAGTCAGGAAATGTCTCTGCTTTCTGTGGTGCTGTGGGTGAAGATAGGGGGGTGGTTTCCTATTTAGACAGGCTGGCCAGGGGGAGGTTCCTCTGAGGAGGTAGCATTGCACAAAGTCCTGACTCTCGTGAAGAAATAAACCACGCAAAGATCCTGGAGATGAGTGCTTTGGGAAGAAGGAACAGCAAGTGCAGGTCTTGAGGTGGGGAGAATTTGGCATGTTCAAGGAGTGGCCAGAGTAGCTGCAGGAGAGTGAGCAGGCGGGGTTGTGGTAGGACAGGAAGTCGGAGAAGGATCAGGGGCCAGATCCTGAAAGGCCTTGACGACCTGGGCAAAGGGTCTGGATCTTTTCAAAGCATAAGGCGGGGCAGGGTGAGGGGGCGGTGATCAGAGGATTGAGAACAGAAGAGTGACATCATCTGCTTAAAGTTTTGAAGAGATCAGTCCGGCTGAAGTAAGACATGCAGGGTCTGATACATAGTGGGTGAGGGTAGATTCACAAAATCAGCTGGGGCTAACAGTAATTCAGGCAAAAAATTATAGCATCTTAGATGGAGGTGCTATAAATAGAGGTGATGAGAAGTGGTCAATTCAGGATATGTTTGAAGATACATCGTGAAGGATTTGCTAATGGATTTGCTTTGTAGTATGAGGGAGAGAGAAACCAATGACTTCCGGTATTTGGCCTCAGCCAACAGGTGGGTGTGATTCCTTTAAGCAAGACAGGAAGTATTTCAGTCATGATCCAGTTAGGAGGAAGGAATCAGACTGGTTATTTTAACAGAGATGATGCGAACATTTTGGTATTGTGAAAAACCCTAGGTATTAAAGAACTCAAAAGGCAAAATGAGCACTAAAGTACCGCTGAGGTCATGCTCATGGGGAGACAGCTCCACTTGCCCAAGTTTGGGAGGACAAAGGGAAGAGTTGGGAATGATGATACTTAGCAGCCTGGAAAGGGGGTCCCATAGAGCTGACACAAAGTAAGAACAGGCAACTGCATTTTGCTATCATCTCTCAGCTTATAGGAAGAACCCTGAAGAGTGAGGACCCAGACATTTGAGAAGGGGGTGCCAGATGGATGGCACCCTTGGTTCCTCAACAGAGGTATGATGAGATCTGGAAAACCTCCAGGCTGGAGTCATTGCTAGCATAGGAATGAACCGCAGCCAGGTGAAAGAGCATTGTCAGGGTCACACTGACAGAAACAGGAAGCCAGAACACGAAGAGAAAGCAAACAGGGAGAGTCCCCTTTTCCTCCTGCAGGGCTGAACTCTTCCATTAGCAACCCTTACTGACAGGGCCTAGCAGGGAGTGGCTAGCAAAGCAGGAAGGGGGTGGGTTGAGTCCCAGCCTAAGCATCCCAAAAAGGAGCTAGAAGGGTGGGGTCCAAGCTGAGAGATATCTTCACAACAGACAGAGAAGACTTGATTTTGGGGGGCACGTTCAGGTAGGAAGAATTAAGAATTCTCTTTGATGGATCTATTATGATAACAAATGTAGCTGCTGAGGAGACAACACCTTGTACAACCAGGACATCAAAGAAAGGTTGAAGCCAGACATAGAAATTTTAGAGTCAACAGCTACCATGCTTGAGTTGTATTCATAAACAAAGGAGACCAAAGTAAGGCCTTAGAAACTGATCCTCAACCTCTAATGCTTTCTTTACTGAGCTCTACAAAAGCACGCTATAATTGTATTTCCATAGGTTAATTCAGATCATTTTTTTTTTTTTTTGCTTAAATTTTTGATAATGCAGGATTTAGAATATATGGAACAATCTAGATACAAGTTTTCAATCTGGCAAGATAAGTTTAGGGCTTTGTGGAATGGCAGAACAATCTCTAAATGTCCTCTATTCCACGATGCTTCTTTTGGTAAGAGTTATATATAAATGATCCCATAAATCGAACTGTCTTGATTTAGAGAATGAAAGTTTCTGTCCGTGGCATTTTTGTAAAATATAGCATTACACAAAAAATGGAAAACACTCATAAATTTCTTTAACTGAACCAAAATCATATGATGTGTATTAATTAGATGTTTTCTACTTACATCATTATCATTTGAAAAGACCTTAAAACACTTTCCAGAAGTTCCAAGTAATTAATCACTACAAGAACCCTAGGCGTTGATAGAAGCAGATACTGTAATTCCCCCTATAATTATGGAAAAGGCAAGATAATACCCATCTTCCAGAGTCCCAGGGATTACTCATTTTAGGATTTAAACACACTGAGTATGCTTGTAGGTCTGATGTTGGCATGGTCCGCCATGAGTTTATGGCATGGAAGATCAACGAGTCTGCTATGAAAGAACTCATCCAGGAAAAGAGGGTTGGCACACACCTATGCCCAGTACTAGAGCCCTCCCTGATCATGGTACGAGATGGGAAGGTGAGGAGTATGTCTGCCCCTAAGCTGTTGCTCTGACCCACCTCCAGTGGATTCATCTCTGAGTTCTAGGTAGAGATATGTGGCCAAAAAATTTTAAGATTTTCTCAACAGAACTTTGTAAGACAATTATTTTTCAACCAAGCATTTTCTGCTTTTTTTTCTGCCCAGCATTCCTCACTCCCTTCTTCTGACAGCAGTGTTTTCCCTTCTTTGTGGAATTGCCTCACCTTATCTTTTATAAAGATTTAATGATGCTTTCAGTCCCACTATCTTATCCCCTCAGTGCGGTGATTGATTGGAGGATGAGTCCTGACTCAATGTGGGACAGATTTTGTCTTTGGTGAGATTTGTGTGTGGCTGTTGAAAAAGAGAAATGGTTTTTCTCCTCTGAGGTGGTGAAGTTGGAATGGTATAAACCTGGGTCAATCAGAGGCAATTTCTCATCAACTCATTGCCTCAAAGGCAATGTCTTTATAGTAAAAGGGAATGGGGGGCAGGGGGGAGAGAAAGAGATGCAGGGCTTTGAAATGGTCAGAGATAAATAAGAACCAAGAGGGGGTGATGGAGAGAATAAAAGGGGGGGGGGTGAAAGAGGGAGAGAGGGCATGGGGAGAGATTGATTCTAATACTGTAGAGTCTCTGAAGACTCTACAACCATCTTGTAGATTTCCTGGCCACATGTGATCTACTATATTCCCCTTGTCTAAAGTTCAGATAATTGTTTAACAGAGATTAGCATAAAAGTGGAGAAAAAGGATTTTGCTGTGATACCAGAAGTATTTGGTCCAATTGGGCCTCTATAGAATGTTACCGAGCTCTAATACCTCAAGTGCCCTGGCACGTTACCAGCACTCTCAGAGGGACACATCCAGAAGCACTCTAAAGGCAGAGACCAGTGCCTTCAGAATTGGCAACTGTAGAGCAAACAGCTTTAGCAGCATCAAGACGCAACAGAAGTGGTTAGAAAGAGCAAAGGAATCCTTGGTAGAAGTGAAGGAGAGATACAGTGCCTTTGGCATGCACGGCAGTGCCCTTGACATTGACCAGACATGGCCATCATCACAAAGTTTATCATCGCTGATGCGCCCAGCCAGTGGTAGGTATGTTGCCAGAAGGAGGGTGAACAGAGTTCAGAAGAAGAGAGAAAAAATTAGCAGACCCCATGCGAAAGCCTAAGTGAGAACACTCTGAGGCCTCATAGAAACAGATGGAAAAGGGGAAGGTCTTTGAAGTGCAAGCAATGTTGGTGGTGGTTATAACTGTAAGTGCAACCCTGCTTTCCCACAGACAGCAGAGATCTGAGAAAAAAAATGGGTTACACAAAGCTTCGCTTCCTCCGCTGGCAAAAACACACAAAAAATAATGATGGCCACGCTAAACGTGAGAACATCGTGCTCCTCTCGGGTCATGTAGGGAGACAAGACTCACTGAGCTGCTGGAATTGACACGGGAACAATAAAGCCACAAACAGGTACTAGGACTGTATCCTTGGGAAGATTTGCAAAGGCTGAGCTGGCACCAAGGTCAGGAACAGAGCCAACACCTAGAGAGGCAGGGAAAACAGCCTGTGAGGAATGATCCAAGGACGGAGCTCGCCGGGGCGGGCAGAAGAAGCCAAGTCTCCACTGTCCAGACAAATTTACTGCGGCAGGGTTGCTTGCCTTAGATTCCTTGTCTGGGAGGCTGAATTCATGTGGTACAGGGCAAGAGTCTCAGCCCAGAGTCTGGGAAACACGTGTTCCTTCAAGCCATGCATAGAGGAAAAACGTGTCCAACCAGAGAATTAGGAGACAACTTTGGAATCTCATCTTTCTCATTCTCTACTGAAGCTATCAAGTCAGAGTGTTTGTTATTTTTAATCATGAAGATAAAATAAGATAGGGTCAGGCACCTTGAAAAGCTGAAAGCTTTTAAAAACTAAACGATATTTTAAAAATGTGTAAGTCACTGTAATCAGCGTGGTACACAGCACCCTGGAGCCTGTACAGCTCTACCCGTGGGTCAACACTATGTCCCTTACTTTTGTCCATCCCTTTCCCTTCTCCTCTTGGCCTCTGCACTTTCACTGCTTTCTCACATTACAACACCAGCAACACACGTACAGTTGGCACATTCACACACACACGCACACACATATGTGTACCTGTGTGCACACACATGTAGTGGTTGACGTTCATCCAATCTACAGAGGTCTGGGAGTGGCTGCTTGTTTGTGGCTGATTTCTGTTCTGATCAACAGTTTCCTTGAAGTATCACTGGTCGAAGACTTAATAATACCATCCAATTTATATGCATTATGATTTCTTTATATGTACACACACAGACACACAGACACATACACACAAAGAGTTTGTTGTAAACTCGGAAAAGGGATGGACTATTACCAAATTTAACACTATCCCCAACATATCTCCCACTGTCACCCTGAGACCTTCTGGTTTGGAGTTGAGGAGTAGTTTTCTGCTTAATTTGTTCTACAACATCCTAAACAGAACAAGTATTTAAATAAATCACGGAACCGCATATAGAAATGGTGTCATTGGCATTATTTTAGTTGCTAGTTGTTGACAGACACTTAGGCCATTGACAGGAGACCATTAAGAAAATCTTAATGTGGTTGGTGGGCAATATCCTCTCTTCTGGCTGCCCTTATCTCAAGTGGAAGTTGAAGATCCTTCCAAAATTTTATTATTTACTACTTACAGGAAATTGCTCTCTTTGCATTTCTATGAATTTTTGTGAGATATATGGATGAAAATATTGTATCTTTGCCCACATATAATGCTGATAAAGGATTTAACTTAAGGAATTTAGCTAATGAACTCATTAACTGATGTGAGAAAACTCTTAATGAGTCAAATATTTTGGATCAGGGAGTTCAACAACATTTTATGATGGTTTTAATTACAGCAGACACTGTGAGACATGTTTCAATTTACAACTACCACCATAGATAATACAATAAAATACATCCTGGTAGTTAGAGCGAGTATGCCCTTGTTGTCATGAAGAAGATAGTGGGGCCAAACAGCCAATTAGTTGTAGCAGTGCTCTTTAAATAACTACTGGTTGTTATTTTCCTTCTGAAAACTCATTGTTCTGAAATGTAAATGACTTGTAAATGAAATTTCATGTAAATGAAATGTAAATGTAATGGATGACTCAGTGAAGGAGAGAGAGTCCTACCATTACAAGAATTCTGGGTATACATGAGTTGAGCTCCAGCTGCTAAAACCTACTGACAGGGAAAGCATTAACATTTCAACAAAAATGTAGAGAATTTCATTTTACCCTGAGGAGAAACTGAATTAATTCTGAATGCATATTGACTTTGAAAAAATGGTAATAATAGAAGAAATATATAATACATGATTACATTCTATCTGCCTAAAAGAAGGATCTAATCATACAAATTATGTAAACTGACTCAATAAAAAATAGAAAATCTCTACAAAACTACACCAAGTACAGAGAGCTGATCAGTAATAAAACCTCCCAACAAAGAAAAAAACTAGAACCAGATGGCTTCGCTGGTGAATTCCACCAAACATTTGAAAAAGAATTAATGGCATAGCAATTCCTCTAAACTTTCAAAAAAATAGAAAAGGAGGGATCATTTCCTAACTCGTTCAATGAGGCCAGAATTACTATAATACCAATACTAGATAAAGACATTGTAAGAAGAGAACATTACAGATGAATACACGTGCAAAAATCCTCAACAAAATACTAGCAAACTGAATTCAATAGCATATTAAAAGGATTATGCACTATGACCAAGTTGGATTTCTCCCACGAATGCAATAATGGTTCAAAACAGAAAAGTCAATGTAATATACCACATTGACAACAAAGTAAGAAATCACATAATCATCTCAATTAGCACAGTAAAGGCATTTGAAAAAATCTAACATGCTCATGATAAAAACTCTCAGAAAACTAGGAACACAAGGGGAGTTCCTTAACATGATAAAGCACACATATGGTGAAACATCATAAGTAAACATCATACTGAATGATGAAAAACTGAAAGCTTTCCCCATAAAATTGAGAATGAGACAAGGATGCCTACACTGATCATTGCTATTTAACATTGCACTGGAAGTTCTAGCTAGAGCAATTAGACAAGAAAAAGAAATACTAAGCACCCAATTGGAAAGGGAGATAGAAAACTATCTCTATTCACAGATGATATGATCCTACATACAGAAAATCCCAAATAATCCACAAGAAAGCTACTAGAGCTAATAAATGAATTCAGTACAGTTGCAAAGTACATTATTAACTTAAGAAAATCACTTAAGTGTCTATATACCTATAATGAACAATCTACAAAGAAAATTAAGAAAATAATTCCAGTGGTAACATCTAAAGGAATAATATATCCAGGAATACATTTTAGAAATAGGAGAAAGGCTTGTATACTGAAAACTCCAAAACATTGTTAAATGTGATTAAATAGAATGGAAAGACATCCCATGTTCATGAGTAAGGGGACATACTATTGTTAAAATGTCAATACTACCCAAAACGATGTACAGTTTCAATTCAGTCCCTATCAAAATTCCAACAGCCTTTTTAGAAGAAATAGAAAAGTTAATCCTCAAATTAGTGTGAAATTTCAATAGGCGCTGAATAGCCAAAAATATCTTGAAGAAGAGTAAAGATGGAGGACTTAGACTTTTTGATTTCAAAAGTTAAAACAAAGCTAGAGTAATCAAAGCAATGTGGCACTGGTGTAAGAGTTGACATAGACCAGTGGAATAGAATGGAGAGTCCAGAAATAAACCCATACGTCAGTGGCCAATCAATTTTGGCAGCATGCCAAGTCCATTCAATGAGGAAAGAACAGTCTTTTCAACAAATGGTATTGGAACAACTTGATTTCCACATATAAAAGCATAAAGCCGTACCCTTACCTCACACTATATATATACAAAAAATTAACTCAAAATGGATCAATGATCTAAATATAAAGGCTAAACTCACAAACCTCTTAGAAGAAAATATAAAGTCAATTCTTTGTACTTAAAAAATTTTTTTTAACATTTATTTATTTTTGAGAGACAGAAAGAGACAGAGAAAGAATGGGGGAGGGGCAGAGAGAGAAGGAGACACAGAATCTAAAGCAGGCACCAGGTTCTGAGCAAGCTGTCAGCACAGAGCCCAACACAAGGCTTGAACCCACGAACAGTGAAATCATGACCTGAGCCGAAGTTGGATGCTTAACTGACTGAGCCACCCAAATGCCCACCCCCCTTTTTTAGAGAGAGAGAGAGAGAGAGAGAGAGAACGCACGTGAGCTGGGGAGAGGACAGAGGGAGAGAGACAGAATCTTAAGCAGGCTCCACACTCAGTGGGAAGCCCAATGTAGGGCTCCATCCCATGACTCTGGGATCATGACCTGAGCCAAAATCAAGAGTTGGATGCTCAACTGACTGAGCCACCCAGCACCCCAATTCTTTGTGCTTTTGGATTGGATTCTTAGATATGACAGCAAAACTATGGTCAACCAAAGAAAAAATAAAGTGGACTTCATTAGAATTAAAAACTTGTGCATTTAAAGACTTTATCAAGCAAAGGGAAAGATTCTATAGAATGGGAGAAAAATTTGCAAATCGTATATCTGATCAAAGGTTAATATCCAGAATATATAGAATTACAACTCAACAACACAAAGATAAACAACCCAGTTTTAAAAAGGGCAAAGGGCTTGAATAGACATTTTTCCAGAGAATATATACAAATGGCCAATAAATACATGAAAAGATTCTGACCATCGTTAGTCATTAAGGAAATGCAAATAAAAATCATGAGATGCCATTTCATAACTATCATTAACTATGATAATCAGTCTTTAAAAGTAGAAAATAACAAGTGTGAGTGAGAATTTGGAGAAATTGTAATTGTTGTATATCACTAGTAGAAATAAAAAAAGTTGTAGCCATTATGGAAAACAGTGTGGTGGTTCCATTAAACAGTAGTACCACATGACCTGGCAATCTCACTTGAAGATATGGACCCCAAAGCATTGAAAATGCTTTGCTCAAATAGATACTTGTACACCAATGTGTACAATATTCATAAGAGGACAAATGTGGAATCAAATCAAGTGTCCATCAACAGATGAATACATGAAAAAAATGTGATATATACATACAAAGGATATCATTCCGTAAAGAAGAATGAAGTTTTGATACGTGCCAGAACTTGTCTGACCTTGCAAACATTATGCTATGTTAGATAAGCCACACAAAACACAAATATTGCATGATTCTACTTATATGAAATATCTAGAACAGGCAAATTCACGAAGACAGAAAGTAGATCAATGATTACCATGGGGTGGGGAGGGGGAATGAGGAGTTTTAGTTTAATGGTTAAAGAGTTTCTGTTTGGGGCGATGAAAGAATCTTGGAAATTGTAGTGTTGGTTGCACGACATTTCAAATGCAATTAATGCCACTGAATTGTACACTTAAAAATGTTTAAAATATAATATTTTATATTATACATATTTTACCACAATAAAAAATGTCTAAAGGATTGTGTACAAAATGGATCCTATCCCTAATGTAAAATCAGAAAGTCTGAAACTTCTAGAGGAGAACATAGGAGAAAAATCTCAACCACACACGTCTGAAATAGTTCACAAAGCATTAAAAAGAAAACAATGATAAAATGGATGTCATTAAAATTTAAAACATCTGTTCTTCTAAAAACACCATTAAGAAAAAAGCAAGCCGGGGCGGGAGCCAAGATGGCGGAACAGCATGGAACTTTCTTGTGTGTCTCACTTCCATGAAATAGAGCCAGACCAACACTAAACCATCCTACACACCTAGAAAACTGATTGGAGGGTTAACACAACAATCTGCACAACCTGAACCACAGAATTCAGCAGGTACGCGGCACAGAGAGGTGAACTTGGAGAGAGAAGCCGGCGGCAAGCAGGGAGCCACTTTCGCTGGCGGAGAGAGGATAGAGACTGGGGGGGGGGGGGGGCAGAATACAGGAAAAGCACCCCTCCCCAAAAGCAGCTGGAAAGAAAGTGGAAAACTGGAAAAACAGCCGCAAGGACTAAACTAGAAAGGGAGAAAGGAGAAAGGAGAGGGTTTCAATTCCATTAAGACTGTAAACAAGGGGAACGCAAAGGCTGCAACTCCGCAGCTCCCTACCTGGTGGTGCTCTGATGGGAAGGGCGAACCCACAGAAGCAGGGTGGGGTCCGGGAGGTTCTCGGGCCACACCGGGAAAAGCGGTTCCACTGCTGGAAGGACACTTGGTGGAGATGGTTGAAGCCACCTGGTCCCAGCAGACCCCAGAAAACTGCCACATTCGCTGGGGCTGGAACAAGGTCCTTAAGGCTGAAGCCTGGTGCCAGATGTGTGTTGTGATTTTCCATAATCCCTGAAAAGCTGCTGCTACATGATCTCACGAACTTTTTCTGGGGCGGTGGCACCTGGCCACAGTCTTGGGGCACCGGCAGCAACAGGGTCCAGCAAGCGTTCCTGGGTGCAGCTGACACTCAGTCATTGCTCATTCGGCCATTGCTCGGTAAGACCTCCTGCAGAAGGGTGGAACCGGTCAAAGCTGCGGTCCTTCAGAAGAAAGGGCCAGGGAGAGGTACCGCCTGGGGCCTGGTCACGGAGATTGAGAAAGAGGGGAGTGGACAAAAGCTGAAGACAGAAGACAGGTGTGCGATTGACAATCGGAGAGAACAGTTTCCATACTAGAGACTGCGTAGCTGGGTGACGCCATTTTCACCGCTCCTGCACATGTGCATACGCACCTATGAGCGCCGCATCAATCCACCCCAGTAGGCTAGCAGCGCCATCCAGTGGAGAGCGGAGCTGTTACACTGAGTCCAAAGGGGGCCAACCTCGCTCTTTAGGAACACAAGTCTCACCGCCGGCTTGGTTTATGCACTATAAAGCACTACATAGTCTCACTTCTAGGGGAAAACGAAGTAATTTCAGTCCTATTTCAATCTGTTAGCAGATCCATCAATTCAATTTTCTTTCTTTTTTTTTCTTTTCCCTTTACACTACTTTTCTTTTTCTTGAACACAGAAAGAGAAAAATTCATTTTTATTTTCAATTTTTATTAAACATTTTTCTTTAATTTTTTCACTATATTTTTTACTTTTGTGTAAATTTTTTCCAATTCTATTTTACTTCCATCATTTTATTTTAGTCTACTTCAGTGTATTCACCTTTCAAACTTTCAAACGATTTCCTTATTCTTTTTTTTCTGTATCTTTTTTCTCTTTTTCATTTCTTTTCTTGAACGCAGAGAGAGAAAAATTTCATTTTTACTTTCAATTTCTATCAAAAATATTTTTCTTTCATTTTTTACTATATTTTTTGCTTTTTTGTAAATTTTTTCAAATTTTATAACTTCCATCATTTTATTTTAGTCTACTACAGTGTATACACTTATCAAATTTTCAGCCAATTTCTTTTTTTGTTCTCATTTTTCAATACTTCATTTCTTTTCTTTTTCTTGAATACAGAAAGAGAAAAAAATCATTTTTTAAAATTTTTATTAAAAATATTTTTCTTTAATTTTTTCTACTATATTCTTTACTATTGTGTAAATTTTTTCAAATTCTATTTTACTCCCATATTCTAATTTTAGTCTACTTCAGTGTACTCATTTTTTCAAATTCTCAAACGATTTCCTCCCCCCTTTTTTTTCTTCTAACCTATCAAACCACTTTCAACACCCAGACCAAAACACACCTAGGATCTAGCATCATTTATTCGATTTTGTGTGTGTGTGTTGATTTTTAAATTTTAATTTTTATATTTTTTTAAATTTTAATATTTTTAATGTTAATTTTTTTCACCTCATTAATTCCTTTTCTCACTTAAAAATGACGAAATGAAGGAATTCACCCCAAAAGAAAGAGCAGGAAGAAACAACAGCCAGGAATTAACCAACACAGATACAAGCAAGACGTCTGAACCAGAAATTAGAATCATGATAATAAGAATACTAGCTGGAGTCATAAATAGATTAGAATCCCTTTCTGCGGAGATAAAAGAAGTACAAGCTAGTCAGGATGAAATAAAAATTGCTATAACCGAGCTGCAATCTCAAATGCATTCCGCAGTGGCAAGGATGGGTGAGGCAGAACAGAATCAGCGATACAGAACACAAACTTATGGAGAATAATGAAGCAGGAAAAAAAAAATAGGGAGATTAAGGCAAAAGAGCACAATTTAAGAATTAGAGAAATCAGTGACTCATTAAAAAGGAACAACATCAGAATCATAGGGGTCCCAGAAGAGGAAGAGAGAGAGAAATAGGGGTAGAAGGGTTATGTGAGCATATCATAGCAGAAAACTTCCTTAACCTGGGGAAAGACACAGACATCAAAATCCAGGAAGCACAGAGGACCCCCATTAGATTCAACAAAAACCGACCATCAACAAGGCATATCATAGTCAAATTCACAAAATACTCAGGCCAGGAGAGAATCATGAAAGCACAAGGGAAAACAAAGTCCTTAACCTACAAGGGAAGACAGATCAGGTTTGCAGCAGACCTGTCCACGGAAACGTGGCAGGCCAGAAAGGAGTGGCAGGATATATTCAATGTGCAGAATCAGAAAAATATGCAGCCAAGAATTCTTTATCCAGCAAGGCTGTCATTCAAAATAGAAGGAGAGCTAAAAAGTTTCCCAGACAAACAAAAATTAAAGGAGTTTGTGACCACTAAACCAGCCCTGCAAGAAATTTTAAAGGGGACTCTCTGAGGGGAGAAAAGTTGAAAAAAAAACAAAACTAATAATAAAGACCAAAAGCAACAAAGACTAGAAAGGACCACAGAACACCAACAGAAACTCCACCTCTACAAACATCATAATGGCAATACATTCATAGCTTTCAGTACTCACTCTAAACGGCAATGGACTCAATGCTCCAATCAAAAGACACAGGGTAACAGAATGGATAAGAAAACAAGATCCATCTATATGCTGTTTACAAGAGACCCACTTTAGACCTAAAGACACCTTCAGATTGAAACTAAGGGGATGGAGAACCATCGAGCATGCTAATGGTCAACAAAAGAAAGCCGATGTAGCCATTCTTATATCAGACCATCTAGGCTTTAAAATAAACACTGTATCAAGAGATGCAGAAGGGCATTATATCATAATCAAGGGGTCTATAGACCAAAAATACCTAACAATTGTAAACATTTATGTGCCAAATGTGAGAGCACCCAAATATATAAATCAATCACAAACATAAAGAAACTCATCGATAGTAATACCATAATAGTAGGAGACTTCAACACCCCACTCAGCAATGGACAGATCATCTAATCAAGAAATCAACAAGGAGACAATGACTTTGAATGACACATTGGACCAGATGGACTAAACAGATATATTCAGAACATTTCATCCTAAAGCAGCAGAATATACATTCTTCTCCAGTGCACATGGAAAGTTCTCCAGAATAGACCATATACTGGGACACAAATCAGCCCTCAGCAAGTACAAAAAGATCAAGATCATACCGTGCATATTTTCAGACCACAATGCTATGAACCTCGAAATCAACCACAAGAAAAAATTTGGAAAGGTAACAAATACTTGGAGACTGAAGAACATCCTACCAAAGGATGAATGGGCTAACCAAGAAGTGAAAGAGGAAATTAAAAAGTATATGGAAGTCAATGACAATGATAACACCACAACCCAAAACCTCTGGGATGCAGCAAAGGCGGTCATAAGAGGAAAGTATATAGCAATCCAGGCCTTCCTAAACAAGGAAGAAAGATCTCAGATACACAACCTAACCTTACGCCTTCAGGAGCTGGAAAAAGAACAGCAAATAAAACCCAAAACCAGAAGAAGACAGGAAATAATAAAGATTAGAGCAGAAATTAATGCTATCAAAAGTAAAACAAAACAAAACAAAAAAACCACCACAACAAAAAAAAACATAGAACAGATCAATGAAACCAGAAGCTGGTTCTTTGAAAGAATTAACAAAATTGAGAAACCACTAGCCAGTTGGATCAAAACGAAAAAGGAAAGGACCCAAATAAATAAAATCAAGAATGAAGGAGGAGAGATCACAACCAACACAGCAGAAATAAAAACAATAATAAGAGAATATTATGAGCAATTATATGCCAATAAAATGGGCAATTAGGAAGAAGTAGACAAATTCCTAGAAACATATAACTAGTGAAACTGAAACAGGAAGAAATAGAAAATTTGAACAGACCCACAACCAGTAAGGAAATTGAATTAGTAATCAAAAATCTACCAAAAAACAAGAGATGGCTTTCCAGGGGAATTCTACCAAACATTTAAGGAAGAGTTAACACCTATTCTCTTGAAACTGTTCCAAAAAGTAGAAATGGAAGGACAACTTCCAAACTCTTTCTATGAAGCCAGCATTACCTTGATTCCACAACCAGACAGAGACCCCACTAAAAAAGGAGAACTATAGACCAATTTCCCTGATGAACATGGATGCAAAAATCCTCAACAAGATATTAGCCAATCGGATCCAACAATACATTAAACAAATTATTCACCACGACCAAGCAGGATTTATACCTGGGATGCAGGGCTGGTTCAATATCTGCAAAACTATTAACATGATTCATCACATCAATAAAAGAAAGGACAAGAATCATATGATCCTCTCAATTGATGCAGAGAAAGCATTTGACAAAATACAGCATCCTTTCTTGATAAAAACCCTCAAGAAGGTAGGGATAGAAGGAGCATACCTCGAGATCATAAAAGCCATATATGAATGACCCAACACTAATATCATCCTCAATGGGGAAAAACTGAGAGCTTTCCCCCTAAGGTCAGGAACAAGACAGGGATGTCCACTCTTGCCACTGTTAGTCAGCATAGTATTGGAAGTCTTAGCCTCTGCAATCCCACAACACAAAGAAATAAAAGTCATCCAAATCGGCCAGGAGGAGGTCAAACTTTCACTCTTTGCAGATGACATGATACTCTATATGGAAAACCCAAAAGATTCCACCAAAAAACTGCTAGAATTGATTCATGAATTCAGCAAAGTGGCAGGATATAAAATCAACGCATGCACAGAAATCGGTTGCATTCCTATACACCAACAATGAAGCGACAGAAAGGGAAATCAAGGAATTGATCCCATTTACAATTGTACCAAAAACCATAAAATACCTAGAAATAAATCTAACCAAAGAGGTGAAAAATCTATACGCTGAAAACTATAGAAAGCTTATGAAAGAAATTGGTGAAGACACAAAAAAAAATGGAAAAAGATTGCATGCTCCTGGATAGGAAGAACAAATATTGTTAAAATGTCGATAGTACCCAAAGCAATCTACATATTCAACGTAATCCCTATCAAAATAACACCAGCATTCTTCACAGAGCTAGAGCAAATAATCCTAAGATTTGTATGGAATCAGAAAAGACCCTAACTAGACAAGGCAATCTTGAAAAAGAAAACCAAGGCAGGAAGCATCACAATCCCAGACTTCAAGCTATACTACAAAGCTGTAATCATCAAGACGTATGGTACTGGCATAAGAACAGACACTCAGATTAATGGAATAAAATAGAGAACCTAGAAATGGACCCACAGTCGTATGGCCAACTAATCTTTGACAAAGCAGGAAAGAATATCCAATGGAAAAAAGGCAGTCTCTTCAGCAAATGGTGCTAGGAAAACTGGACAGCGACATGCAGAAGAATGAACCTGGACCACTTTCTTACACCATACATAAAAATAAACTCAAAGTGGATGAAAGACCTAAACATAAGACAGGAAGCCATCAAAATCCTCGAGGAGAAAGCAGGCAAAAACCTCTTTGATCTTGGCCGCAGCAACTTCTTACTCAACACGTCTCCAGAGGCAAGGGAAACAAAAGAAAAAATGAACTACTGGGACCTCATGAAAATAAAAAGCTTCTGCACAGCAAAGGAAACAATCAACAAAACTAAAAGGCAACCAACAGAATGGGGGAAGATATTTGAAACGACATATCAGATAAAGGGTTAGTATCCAAAATCTATGAAGAACTTACCAAACTCAACACCAAAAAACAAATAATCCAGTGAAGAAATGAGCAAAAGACATGAATAGACACTTCTCTAAAGAAGACATCCAGATGGCCAACCAACACATGAAACAACATCACTCATCATCAGGGAAATACAAATCAAAACCACAATGAGATACCACCTGACCCCTGTCAGAATGACTAACATTAACAACTCAGGCAACAACAGATGTTGGTGAGGATGCGGAGAAAGAGGATCTCTTTTGCATTGTTGGTGAGAATGCAAGCTGGTGCAGCCACTCTGGAAAACAGTATGGAGGTTTCTCAAAAAACTAAAAATAGAACTACCCTATGACCCAGAAATTGCACTACTAGGCATTTATCCAGGGGATACAGGTAGCTGTTTCGAAGGGTCACATTCACCACCATGTTTATAGTAGCACTATCAACAATAGCCAAAGCATGGCAAGAGCCCAGATGTCCATTGATGGATGAATGGATAAAGAAGGTGTGGTATATTATACAATGGACTATTACTCGGCAATCAAGACGAATGAAATCTTGCCATTTGTAACTACGTGGTTGGAACTGGAACTACGTGAATTTCACTTAGTGAAATTAGTCAGAGATAGACAAAAATCCTATGACTTGACTCATATGAGGACTTTAAGAGACAAAACAGATGAACATAAGGGAAGGGAAACAAAAATAATATAAAAACAGGGAGGGGTCAAAACGGAAGAGACTCATAAATCTGGAGAACAAACTGAGGGTTACAGGAGGGATTGTGGGAGGGGAGATGGGCTAAATGGGTAAGGGGCACTAAGGAATCTACTTCTGAAATCATTGTTGCACTATGTGCTAACTAATTTGGATGTAAATTTTAAAAAAATAAAAAATAAAACAAGTAAAAAAAAACAAAAAATACCCAAAAACAAAATAAAAAGAATGATATGTAAAAAAAAAAAAAAAAAAAGAAAGAAAGAAAGAAAGAAAAGAAAAGAACAAAGCAAGCCACATACTGGGACAAATTGTTTTTAACGCATGTACTAACCAAAAATTTGGTTCCAGAAGATATAAAGACATGCCACAACTCAATAATAAAGGGACAAACAATCCACTTAACAATAGGCAAAATGTTTAAAGACACTTCCCAGAAAGTTAAGCAATAAATACATGAAAATATGTTCAACAGCATTGGTCATCAGGGAAATACAAATAAAATCACAAGGATGGATATATATACATATATATACATACATATGTATATATACACACACATATATATACACATATGTATACACACACACACACACACACACACACACACACACACACACGTATAACATAACTGTTAGAATGATTACAATTTTGTTGGGGTGGGAGTTAAACTCCAGGATCTACCCTTTGAGATCATGAGACAGTAGTAGTCTTTTGTTTTAAGTTTATTTATTAATTTTGAGAGACAGAGACAGAGACAGAGAGAGAGACAGAGAGAGAATGAGCAGGGAAGGGGCCGAGAGAAGGAGCGAGAGAACCTTAAGTAGGCTCTGCGCTGTCAGCATGTAGCCCGACAGGGGGAATCAAATCCACGAACTGTGAGATCATGACCTGAACAGAAATCACGAGCCAAATGCTTAACCAACTGAGCCACCCAGGAACCCTGGAATGATTACAATTTAAAGCTTGACAGGATCAATTGTTGGCATGGATGTGGCCTGTGGAAGTCTATAACCACAGCTGGGAATCCCCGCTGTAACATGTACAACCCCTTGGGAAAGCAATTTGGCAATTCCTTCAAGGCACACTTACCATAAAGCCCAGAAATACCCTTTTTGGCCAAGTTTTACCCAGGAAAGGTGAAAATGCATCCTCACAAAGAGTTGTGTACAATTGTTCACAGAAATTTCATTCCTCATAGCCCCAAATAGGAAAATAACCCAAATGTCCACCAATAGGTGAATAAATACACAGTTGTGGAAGCTCTCATATATCTACATAATGGAACAATACATTGGTAGTGAAAGGAACAAATTCTTGGTATCCCAACAATAACTTAATGTGGTGGGGGGGCGGGGGGAAGTCAGGCATAGAAGAGTATACATACTGTATGATTTCATTTAATGGAAGTTCTAGAAAAGATAGTGAGAAGATCAGCGGTTGCATGGGGTTGGGAGTAGAGGTGGGGAGTTGACTGGAAATTATCACAGGAGAACATCTTTGGGTGATAGAAATGTTCTGTATCTTGATTCTGGTAGTGGTTGTGTACGTGTATACATTTGTCAAAACTCACCACAACGTACACTTCAATTGAATTATGCATAACATATAAATTAATAAAGATGATTAAAAAACGATGTCCTGAAAGAGATGAAGCCTCAGGAACATTCTAGATTTAAGGAGGCTGAGAGAGTTAATAAACAAATGTAACGCTTGAAACTTATTTTTAGATCCAGGTTAAAAAAAAAGCCATAAATAATATCTTCAGACAAAAAGATTTTTAGAAACATGTTAAATATCTTTGACCTGAGACTGAGGGTAAATGGGCAACCCTTACACAATTCCATCAAGTTTTCTGTATTTCGAAAACTTTCATAATAAAACATTTGGAAAATAAATATGGTTTACAATAATGTGAAAAAAATCCCCAGCAAAAAGCCTGAAGCTTCCCCTAGTTGTAAACTTTTGTCATACTTTTGGGTAGTGGCACCAAAGACAATTTTTAATCTTTTGAAACTTCTCTAGATTTTCCAAATGTTATATATTACTTTCATGAAAGAAATGGTTTTCATTTGAAAACTTTAAAGTTTAAGTAGCCATTTTGCTTCATGATTGCAAACCAAGACCCAAAGCAAATTTAAAGTACATGTATGCTTCTGGGTTCATATCAAACCAGGTCAAAAATATTAGTTGAGTGATTGCATGAATGAATCAGCTGTTTCTAAATCTTACACATATGCCTTATGTGAAAATGTTTCATAAGCAAAGTTGTTTTATTATTATACGTTAGTGTTCTCTACAGAAAGAAAAGTAGTATGAAAGAAATCAAGATCTGCTTGTTGGATCAAAAATTATTTTCTCTTTTTGCTGAATTACACTTAAATGATCAAGACATTTTACACCAAAATCTGTAGGAGCTTTGCCTTTCCTCACTGCCCCATTGATACCGCTGAGTTTCCCGAAGTCTCCTTTCTCCTTGGCCCACAAACCAAGACTCGCAGAGAGAGAGCTTTTATATTCTATGCCATTTTAAGGTAACTTAATTTCTTTAAAAAAATTTTTTTTGATGTTTATTTTTGAGAGAGAGAGAGAGTGCGAGCAGGGGAGGTGCAGCGAGAGAGAGGGAGGGAGACACAGAATCCGAAGCAGGCTCCAGGCTCTGAGCTGTCAGCCCAGAGCCCGATGCGGGGCTTGCACCCACAAACTGGGAGATCATGACCTGGGCTGGAGTCAGATGCTTAACCGACTGAGGCCCCCAGGTGCCCAAAGGTAACTTAATTTCATATCCATTACTCGAAAGCTGCAGAAAGTGGGCTATATTGATATTTACCACTCCTGCAGGTACTTCTATTAAGATCTCTTTATGCTGACTTTTATTTTTTCATGGAATCTTCCACTCAAGAAGCATTTATGAAGTATCTATCATGTTCTAGACAGTATTGTAGGCACTGAGAATTCACTGATCAAAAAGATATATGACCCTTCTCACACCATACACAAAAATGAGCTTGAAATGATTCATAGCCTAAATGTAAGAGCTACAACCATAAAACTCTTAGATGAAAATATAGGAAAAAATCCTCATGACCCTGGACTAAGCAAAGCCTTCTTATGTACAACACCAAAAGCACAAGTGACACAATAAAAAAATAGATAAATTTGACTTCATCAAAATTAAAAACTTTTGCACTTCAAAGAACATCATCAGGAAAATGAAAAGACAGTTCACAGAATGGGAGAAAATATTTGTGAATCAAAAATATGATAAGGGACATATATGTACAATATATAAAGAGCTCATACAACTCAATAATAAATAGACAAATAGCCCAATGTGCAAAGGATCTGAAAGACAGTTCTCCAAAGGAGATCTACAAATGGCCAATAATGACACAAATCATGGTTAACATCATTAACCATCAGAAAAATGCAAGTCAAAACCACAGACCCACTAGGATGGCTATAATCAAAACAGGCAATAACAACTGTTGGTGGGGAGGAAAATTATAAGCCCCACACACTGATGGTAGAGATGTATAGCCGCTTTCAAAGAAAGTTTCTCAAATGCTGACACATCGTAGAGTTAACCATATGACCCGGCAGTTCCACTCTTGGGTATACAGTAAAGAGAAACGCAAACATATGTCCATACAAAAACTAGTACGTGAAAGTTCATAGCAGCATTGTCCATAATAGTCCCAAAGTAGAAACGTCCCAAATATCCATCATCTGATGAATAAATAAATTAAATATACATCCATACAGTGGAAGTGTCTGTTCCAACATGGATGGATCTTGAAAACACTACTCTAAGTCGCAAAAAAAACCACAGTAGATGATTCCACTTGTGTGACATGTCCAGAAGAGGCCAATTTTAGAAGACAGAAAGTAGATGAATGGTCAGCAAAGAATGCCAGGAGTTAGGGGTGAAGGTGGGTGCGGAGCGGTTGGGCAGAAATGGGGAGCGACTGCTGATAGGTATGCATTTTCTTTTTCTTTTTTTAATTTTTTTTTTAACGTTTATTTATTTTTGAGACAGAGAGAGACAGAGCATGAATGGGGGAGGGCCAGAGAGAGAGGGAGACACAGAATCAGAAGCAGGCTCCAGGCTCTGAGCCATCAACCCAGAGCCTGACGCGGGGCTCGAACTCACGGACCGCGAGATCGTGACCTGAGCTGAAGTCGGACGCTTAACCGACTGAGCCACCCAGGCGCCCCTAGGTATGCATTTTCTTTAGCGATGATAAAAATGTCCTAACATTGTGGTGATGGTTGCACAGCTCTGTGAATACACGAAAAAACATTGAATTATCTACGGGTAAGTGGGTGAATTATATGACATGTGAATTGTATCTTAATAAAGTTGTTATCTTTTGAAAAGGGTACAGGAAGACTCTGTGTTCATAATAGAAATTCATAACTAAGATGTCTGAATGTCATGGTAGGGAAACAGAGCAAATAACAAACAAGCGAATAAACACACCATGTAATTTTTTATTTTGGTAAATACCAGGGAGATAACAGAACAGGGCAGTGGGAGAGGGCTAATTTAAAGTGGATGGCCAGGAAGGGCCTCTAAAAGGCGGGCATGGGAGCCACAATGATTGGAAAGGTAAGACCTACAAATATACAGGCCAAGTAAGTACAGATTCTTAAAGCCTGTTTCATTGCAACTCTTAGGAGAAATATGGCTTTCATCCTGATACAGCAAACACAACTGAAACTCTGTGGAAAACAGAAATAAAGATCTAAGACTTTCATTATTAATTCAGTTAATGGTTAATTCAGTACATATTCAGTTAATGGGTGGGAGATGGTATAACTAATTCAAAATAGCAAATGATTTAACGGCTTTGGAAAGCAGCTAAAGTCCACACGTACAGAGCACCTGCCATTCTCACACCCAGGCACCTTCCCTTTGGCTCGGTCTCTGTGGGAAGCTGCCAAAGCCCCAGATGAACAGTGCTGGCAACGGGGATGTTATGAATATTGCACAAAATAAAATTTATCCAATGGTCGCCAGAGCGGTGCAAAATCTGGAGAGCCTGACAGTATGCTTAGTCACACGGCAGCTTTGCCAGTTGGGAGAGTAGGGTACCGACAGACATTCGTGATGTGAATATCAGGGTGATGAAATTCGTTTGGACATGCTTGGTCAAAATGTAATTAGGGAGAATTGATCCATTTCAGCAAAGACTAGTTCCCAATGGTACGTGCCCCCACTTGGACTCTGGGCACCGCATACTGTTGAAACAGCCCTGATCTGAGGCGGCACCAAGTGTAGATTGCTCCAGAATGCAGACGCCATGAAAGTCAGAGAAACAGCTCTAGGAAGCCCCAACCTGCAGGTAGAAAACTAGGTTTCCATAGCAGTGTCTTGCCCTGCCTCCACGGACCAGAACACCATGCTGCTGGGAACAGAACAATGTTTTGTGCTTTCTTTGGAGCTCAAATTTTATATATATATATATATATATATATTTTTTTTTTTTTTTTTTTTAATATTTATTTTTGAGAGCGCGCAAGCAGGGGAGGGGCAGAGAGAGGGGGACAGAGGATCCAAAGCAGGCTGTGCACTCAGAGCCGCGAGCCCGATGCGGGGCTTGAACTCATGACCCTCAAGATCATGACCTGAGCTGAAATCGGATGGTCAGCCAACTGAGCCACCTAGGTGTCCCTGGAGTTTAATTTCTCTTTAAGATGAATAAAATAGGGGCACCTGGGTGGCTCGGTCGGTTAAGCGTCTCACTTTGGCTCAGGCCATGATCTCACGGTTTGTGAGTTCGAGCCCCATGTCGGGCTCTGTGCTGACAGCTCGGAGCCTGGAGCCTGCTTCAGATTCTGTGTCTCCCTCTCCCTCTGCCCTCCCCCGCTCGTGCTCTGTCTCTCTCTCAGAAAATAAATAAACGTTAAAAAAACATTTAAAATGGGTAAAACAATGTATCCACTGACATTCTTTGGAGAAATTAGAAAGGAATCATTTGCAAACAAAATTAAAAAAAACTGAGGTTGGGTTAGAACAGAGAACAGTATTTTATGCTTAGTTCTGTAGGTTCCTCTGAGGAAAGGTATTTCTTATGCTTTGCTTCCTTACCTTCAAATTACCCCTTGTCACAGGCGTGGAAAGCAATTCACACACATGCCCCATTCCAGTCACGCAGGTAACAAAGTGCTAAAGAAATGTTTCCTTTTTTTTTTTTTTTTTTAAATAGGCTCCATGCTCAGCATGGAGCCCAATGTGGGGCTTGAACTCACCATCTGGAGATCAAGACCTGAGCTGAGATCGAATCAGTCGCTTAACTGACTGAGCTACCAGGTGCCCCTCAAAGAAATATTTAAAATGAGGATCTGCGTATACTATTTTTATTAAATGAAACGCTGCTTTCCACAGAATCTAATATAAATTTAAATTTTCAAAACATGTGACTTTAACCATAGGAGAGGGGAGGGGCCTACCGGGAGAGTAGAAGTGAAGGCCTGCATATTGTATGCCAGAATAGTGGAAAGTTAGAAATGAAATTATTAAGCAACTAAGTAAAACGTGTTCTACCTTGGCATGTATGCCTTCACAGTGACCTGGTAGGCCAGGCTCAAATTCGGAATTCTTGGACTTGTGGAGCTTTGTTCTAGAATGTGGTGGCACAAGCAGAGCTGGCCCCTGGCTCTGCTCACCTCCCTTCTGAAGAGAAGGGAGCCATTCTGTCCAGAACCGGATGGGCCTTGTACCCCTGTGTCATTGCCCAGCTCTGACCTCACAAGGAGCGGCATTTCAGCTACCCTCAAGAGCTTGGACAGATGGCTTCAGAAGAGTCCCAGGCAGGTGTGAAAGTGGCTGGGGTCGTTGATCCAGGGAATTCTAGGGTCCTGGGACCTCAGAGTGTCCCAGGGGGACAGCAGGCTTGGAGCAGGTCCCAGTGACTTCACTGATTCCTTGACCGTTGGTGAGAGGTTGGGCTGGAGGAGAGCCAGAATGGCTTTTAAGCAGGTAGGCTGGGGTGAGAGCCTCTCTTGGGTCTGAGAGCAGTCCTGTTCACTGACAAATGGCTTTTTAAGTAAATTTAACCAATATTTTCCTAAAATAAGATTTTCATTGAATTAACAAAAGAGAAAAAGGACAGGTAAGCTGTGTCATCAATTCGCGCATTACATAAAGGCAAGTTCGTCTACTGTAGACACCAGTATCGGTGAGATGCCTGAAGACATTTGGACAATTTAGTCTAAAGCTCTACTGTAGGTGCTCTGCAGGTGTTTGTTGAGCGTGACCCCAGATATCTAAAAGAGAAGTTGTTTCTGACTGTTATTCAGAAATATGCGCTGCCTGTGAGCTCAGCGACGTATGGTAGAGTCTTGTCCTCCTTAGTCCTGGAGAGGATGACAAGCGTTTCCCAAGAAAGAATTCTTCATTGAAGTCATTCACTGACCTCCTTTAGGCTCTGAACTCTAGCGAACTCCCAAAACCTTATTCTTTTTTTATTAAACAAGTTTGTTTTAACATTTATTTATTTTTGAGAGACAGAGAGAGACAGAGCACAAGCGGGGAGGGACAGAGAGAGAAGGAGAACACAGCGTCCGAAGCAGGCTCCAGGTTCTGAGCTGTCAGCACAGAGCCTGATGCGGGGCTCGAACTCACAAACCGTGAGGCCATGACCTGAGCCGAAGTTGGGTGCCCAACTGACTGAACCACCCAGGCGCCCCCCAAAAACCCTATTCTTAATTAAAGTGGTTCATTAAAATCACGGACCTTGATTTCTCAGACATCTAGCACCGACCAGGGATGATTGCTAAGTGTTTTTATCACAGATTTTGCTTTAAGAACGCTGTGGCTTTCTCATGCGTTTGTACCTCTTCCAATCTAGATCAGTTTTGTCACAGAAGAGGACGGTCTATACAAAGAACACTACTTACAGTTGGCAAAAATGACTTACCCTCCACCAATTTTACCGAGCTTGAAAATGTTGTATTGCACTTCACTTCACATCTGTTTCCTCTGGAGCCTCTGTACCTTCAGCTGGGAACTTGGCCTTGGGTGATGAGAACATGGTTATCCTGTGTGGCAGATATTCTGGTTAGATACTCGGTTTTGACTCCCCTTTCTCACTTTCTAAGAGAAAAGAGAACCTAGTTTTATTTGGGGTGTCAATGTACTGAAATAAAAGCGTATTTTTAATTTTATTTACTTTTCAAAAAGTAATTATTGTCTTTTACTTTAAAGGAAATATTTGTTTTTAATATTGTTTACATTTATTTATTTTTGATAGACAGAGAGAGACAGAGCACAAGTGGGGGAGGGGCAGAGAGAAGGAGACACAGAATCTGAAGCAGGCTCCTGGCTCCGAGCTCCGAGCTGTCAGCACAGAGCCCGACATGGGGCTCGAACTCACAAACCTCGAGATCATGACCTGAGCTGAAGTCGAATGCTCAACCGACTGAGCCACCCAGGTGCCCCTTAAATGAAATATTTAAAAAATACTTAAAAATTTTAACTTTAATATTTTGAATAATTTAAAAATTAAATAAAATAATTTTAAAATATTTATTTATTTATTTTGAGAGAAAGGAAGAGGGAGAGCACATGAGTGAGGGGGAGAGAGAGAGGAGAGAGAGAATCCCAAGCAGGTTCCACACTATCACTATCAGCACAGAGCCTGATGCAGGGCTTGAACTCACAAACCGTGAGATCATGACCTGAGCCGAAACCAAGAGTTGGATGCTTAATTGACTTGGCCACCCAGGCACCCTGATTTGATTTACTTGTGATTTTTTTTATTAATTTTTTTTTAAATTTAATGTCTTTTATTTTTGAGAGAGAGACAGAGTGCGAGCAGGGGCGGGGCTGACAGCAAGGGAGACAGAAACCTAAGCAGGCTCCAGGCTCTGAGCTGTAAGGACAGAGCCCTATGTGGGCTCAAACCCATGAGGCTTAACCGACTGAGCCACCCAGGCGCCCCTTGCTTTACTTTTTAAAAAGTAAAATTTACTTAAAATTTTGTAATTTCTATTTTTATGTAAAATATAAATGAAACATTCTATTTATATTTTATTAAAATATATTTATTAATGTCTGGTTGGGAGAAAGCACATTGACCTTGGACTTTCACATTTTTTTCTGCCTGGACGCTGGACTGCCAGAGCCTCAACTTCCTGCTTCCCGACTTCTAACAGGAAATAAGCTAACCTGTTAGATTTTCTGTTAATCACTGCCAAAGGCATTCCTCATTTATACACTCTGTGAACCAAATGCCTGTTTGGCTTCAAATAAAACCACAGTGCTGCCAAATAAAATAAGACAGAAAACTCCGCAATAGATCTGGTGAATATTCAAGACTTCAATATTGAAGTCTAGTAGAGTGTGGTTTTCATGGTCACTACATTTTAGTTTTTCTAAGGTTTTGAATGGCAACTCTTAGTTCAACATAATGCAGCCAGAACACGTCCCTCTTGTGCTATACAATGGAATTTATACGGAAGAGGAAGAGAATGTTTGGGGTAATCGTTACGTCTCTAAAAGAATTGTAGAAAGCATTTGGGCTTTTTCGAGGGATACAGGAGTGCTGATTCATAGGCACACACGTACCCCAATGTTTATAGCAGTGCTTTCAACAATAGCCAAATTATGGAAAGAGTCTACATGTCCATCAACTGATGAATGGATAAAGAAGATGTGGTTTATATATACAATGGAATACTACTTGGCAGTGAGAAAGAATGAAATCATGCCATTTGCAGCAACATGGATGGAACTGGAAGTTATTATGCTGAATGAAATAAGTCAGTCAGAGGACAGATATCATATGTTTTCACATATGTTTATGTGGATCTTGAGAAACATAACAGAAGACCATGGGGGAAGGGAAGGGGAAAAAAAAATAGTTACAAACAGAGGGAGGGAGGCAAACCATAAGAGACTCTTAAATACAGAGAACAAACTTAGGTTGGATGGGGGGTGGGCGAGAGGGGAAAATGGGTGATGGGCATTGAGGAAGGGCACTTGTTGGGATGAGCACTGGGTGTTGTATGTAAGCCAATTTGACAATAAACTTTATATAAAAAAAAGAATTTGGGCTTTTAGAAGTGGACTGCTTTGTAATTTGATAGAATTTGGAAATTTTTAGCAAACTGCTTGGTTTAGCAGGTTGTTTGCTCACCATAATGTGAGTATTTATATATAAAAACTTTATAGTTTATTAGAATATATTTAATAAGTATTATTAAACAGTAATAAAATATAATATAAATAGAAATATAAATTATTGTAAAATAAAATTAAAATATTATTTTAAATATATTTATTATTTACTTATTAATTATAAAATCAATAAAATATTAAATATAAAAGATTGTTTTATAAAATGAAAAATTAATAAAATATTATTGATAAACATTTTTTTAATTTACTTATTAGAATGGCCCTCCAATGCTAGTTGCTGTAGAACACCAGATGGCTGGAGTTCCTTCCACATACACAAGGCCAGAGAGATGTAGTAGAGGGAGGTGTGGGGGCTCCAAGCTTCAGGGACTGAACAGCCTTCCATCCTCCCGCTCTGGACTTCTTAGCTGTCTTCCATTCTCACCATCCTTCTCGAAACTCAGGAGGGTGCTGGAGTTGCTGTCATGATGTCAGAATTCCACGTAGGAGGTAAGACGATGTGGGGGCAGCACAAAAAAATGGCTCAACTCACAGTCTGTCGCTCTTTTAAAGGTTTCACTTCAAAACAGTTCCACCCAACAATTTTTATTTATATCTCTGGCCAGTCCTGGGCCCCATGCACATTCATTATAAAGGAGGTTGAAAATATAGCCCTTTGGCCGGATACCATTGCCATGAATACATTACGGTTCCCTAAGGAAGAAGGAAAGGAGGTGTATTGGATACGCTGGTAGTGGTGTCCTCACGGTCCTCTCCTTGGCGTCCACTTCCTTGGGCATTGCTCTCTGAGGCTTCCAGTTTGCCCTCTGGGGGTCCTTCCTCAACCCAAACCCTCTTCCACCTTTCTTCCATGTCTGTAACCAAGGTGGGCCCCAGAGGCTACTCCTTCCCTGAGCTGCACAGTTTTGTAGCTCACTTCCTGCAGGTGCAGATTTGGGCTGGGAGTTCTTGGGGTTGATCATTAACAGGCAGTGAATGGATGAGCTTGGGTTTCTTTGGGCATCC
The DNA here is from genome assembly GCF_018350215.1 of Panthera leo. NCBI lineage: Eukaryota > Metazoa > Chordata > Mammalia > Carnivora > Felidae > Panthera > Panthera leo. The sequence continues at coordinate 14,905,155 of NC_056689.1, forward strand.
AGTTTCCTCAAAAACATAATCAGCTTCCAGTCGTTTTCCTTCCAATTCACCTTTTGGCGCCAGTAATCATATCAAAAGTCCTTGCCCAGACACGTTTTTAATGATGGATTTATTTTAATAAATATCAAGCTAACGAGATTTTCTATTTGTTTTTCTTTTAGCTTTGTAAGGCTTGTCTTCCAAGCATTAGTCTACCCAGTGAAACATAATGATTTGCACCTCAGACTCCAAGCAGAATTTAAACTGCCTGCCAAAAAAAGGTTAAGTGATCCTCACCAAAGTAAGTAGGGAAGAGTGGCAGGGAGTGGACAGAGGGAAAAAAATCTGAAAGTACCCAGAAAAGAAATGCATTTAAGTAAAAGTATTACAGACCACAGAAATGTAAGCCTGGTTTCTTGAGAGCACGTTGGAAATTTGCAACACCTTCTAAAATTTTTTTAATGTTTATTCATTTTCGAGAGAAAGAGAGAGACAGAGCGTGAGTGGGGGAGGGGCAGAGAGTGGGAGACACAGAATCTAAAGGAAGCTCCAGGCTCCAAGCTGTCAGTCCAACGCGGGGCTCAAACCCATGAACCACAAGATAATGACCTGAGCCGAAGTCAGATGCTTAACCAACTGAGCCACCCAGTCACCCGGGAAGTATGCAAAACCTTCTAAAGAAATTGATGGTGGTAAACAGAATAATGCTCACACCCCCAAAGATGGCCAATGTTCGAATCCCGGAACCTGTGGTTATGTCAAGTTACACCACAAGGGGCAATTAAAGAAGCTTGTAGATGGAATTAAGTTTGCTAATCAGCTTTTCTTGACATGGGGAGATAATCTTGTGTCATCCTGCTGGACCCAATGTATGCAGGGTCCTCAAATGGGGAAGGAGGCAGAAGGGCCAAAAAGAGAAAGATGACATTATAAGAAAGACCTGCCTGGCCATCTCTGGCTTTAAGAGAGAAGGGGGCATGAGCCAAGGAATGCAGACAGCTTCTAGAAACTGGAAAAGGCAAGAGAGTTGATTCTGCCCTGGTACCTCCAGGAGGCACCTCAGAGATCCCATACCTTATTTTAGCCCAGTGAGACCCATTTTGAACTTCTGACTTCCAGAGTCATAAGGTAGTAAATTTCTGTTGCTTTAAAGCCACTGAGTTTGTGGTAACTTGATACAGCAGCAAATGGAAACCAATACGTTGCTCTATACAAACTAAAATATTAGAACCATCTTTGAATGTTGGAAGATGCAAGGCAAGAAACAGACTTCCCAGCAGAGACAAAGTGGACTGAGGGCAGTGTAGTATGCATGGACGGGGCTAAGTATGAGACCAGAGCAGAGGTGAGCCTCACACATGAGGGGTCGTTACTAGTTTCTTAGAGAAGATGGCTGGGTGACTTGTCTCAGTCAAGGTGTGCTACATGCATGCATGATGCTGATGGTTCTTTTCATTTAAATTTTACAGTTAATAAGGGTGCCTGGGTGGCTCAGTCGGTTGAGCATCCGACTTTGGCCCGGGTCATGATCTCGCAGTTCGTGAGTTCGAGCCCCGTGTCAGGGTCTGTGCTGACAGCTCAGAGCCTGGAAGCTGCTTTGGATTCCGTGTCTCCCTGTCTCTCTGCCCCTCCCCTGCTCATGCTCTGTCTCTTTCTCACAAGAATAAATAAATATTACAAAATTTTGTTTCAATTTTATAATTAATAAGCCAATATTGATGTATTATATGAACTAAAGTCCATACTTTTTTCATATTTCCTTAGTATTTACCTAATGTCCCTTTTCTGTTCCAGGATCCTATCCAGGATACCACATTACATTTATCTGTCATGTCTCTTCAAGCTCCTCTTAGCTATGACAGTTTCTCAGACTTTCCTTGTATTTGGTGACCTTGACAGTGTTAAGGAGTACTATGCAGGTATATTAGAGGATGCCCTTTTATTGGTATTTATCTGATGTTTTGGTCACAGTTAGACTGGGATTATGGGCTTTGTGGGAGGAAGACCCCAGAGATAGAGTGCCATTTTCCTCACATCCCATCAGAAGTATATACTCCCAACATGACTCACCGCTGTGATGTTGCCTTGAATATCTACGAGCTGAGGGAGTATTTGTCAGTTTCCCCTCCTATAAAGTTACCCTTTACCCCCATTCCATGCTGTTCCCCTTAGAAAGATATCACTATGCACAGCTCACTCTGAAGGGCTGGGAGTCATGTTCTACCCCCTTGAAGGCTGCATACATTATTAAAAAGTTTTCTGTACAAGAAATTTGTTCATTCTTCCTTATTTATGAATTTATTCAATCATTCATTTATATTAGGATGGACTCATGGATATTTAACTTATATGTTGGGTTGTAACCCAATACTCCTGTACTTATTTTTGTCACTCAGATTATCCCAGCTTTGGCTACTAGAAGCTCCTTCAGGTGGCTTCTGTGTCCCTTGACATTATCCCATCTTTATAGGTTTTATATTTTTTATTTTTTAGCATAATACTGAGAGTTTTAATTACAGAGTATAGGTTCACTCATTAATAAATTCTTACATATAGGTGCTACTGTATGGGTCATGTCTAGGTTTTATAGTCAACATTGCAACGTTGAGAATGGATGAAATCAAGAACCAATAGCGCCCACCTTTGAGAATAACAAATAAAGTGCATTCTTCCAGAATTCTACATTATCCTTGTATTCCACCAAGGTATAAGATAAAATAAATTGAAAGCCAATGTAAGTATTTTTGTGCAAGGAATAATATGATAAAGATCATATTTATGGTATTTAGGGACATGAAAAATATGGGTGGATGGTATGGGAACAGAACTACTTGAATATCCTTTTTGAATAGGGGGAGAAAAACAAAGTTGCAATTGTGCCTCAATTTAGGCAGGGAAGAAGCTTTAAGTAAAGAGAAATGGCGAAGCAAGCCCTTTGAACTGAAAAGTACCTCTTTTATTTATTTTCAGCTCTACGTTGTGAATCGATTTCTCTTTACCTACAAGAGAAGCCAAGGACACTGAATGTTTATGACCCGGAAAATGAAACAAAGAGCAAGGTTGAATTGAACAAGTAACTGAATTGAAACAGATTTCCAATAGGGGAAAAATTTGACTGTGTTTGATCATAAGAGGAAATTTTCTGGCTTTCTGGATTTTTGCCTTCAATGCAAAAAAAAAGGATCAGATCACTGTTACTGTCAAATTGTTTTATTGTTCATTCAAAACATGAAAATGTTTAGATTACTGTAAGAGGTTGTAAAGTATGGCAGGAACAGAAGATAATGATAGTTCTTACTGTTCATTATTTTCAATGTAACTGAACTTTGAATAAGCCTATTGGGATTTTAAGATTTTATTTTTAAGTCATCTCTACACCCAACATGGGGCTTGAATTTACAATCCAGAGATCAAGAGTTGCATGCTTTACTGGAGGAGCCAGCCAGGTGCCCCAACCTATTGGGAATTTTTAAATTTTTTTAAATTATTTTTTTATTTGAGAGAGAGAGAGAGAGAGAGAATGAGCAGGGGAGAGGGGCAGAGGGAGAGAGAGAGAATCCTAAGCAGGCTCTACACTCAGCACAAAGCCCTACCTGAGGCTCCATCTCATGACTTGAGCTGAAATCAAGAGTTGGACACTCAATCGACTGAGCCACCCAGGCGCCCCAACCTATTGGGACTAAAAAAAATTCTTTTCCACCCAAAATCTTACTTCATTACCTACCCCCTGCAGGGCACTATAAAAATCTCAGCGTGACTTTTAATACTTCATGCAGTGATTTGATACTTGTCTCCCCGGAGCAAAAATTAAAAGCAAGCTTAAAGAAAGCTACTTTTCTGGCACAGTTACAACCAAAATTAATGCACGGTTTTGCTTATACAAACCAAGTTTGTGGCAAATTCCATGCAAGATAATGAAAAAAAGAACGATGATAAAGATAGTGCAAAAAAGGAAAAGAGATAGCTGTGAGAAAAACTTAAGAGCATCTCACAGACAAATGTAATTTTCTAAATGCTGAGGATGGCTAGATTAAGAAAGTTTTAGGTTTACATTAATCTTGAGGAAAATTTTAGAGTAAAATTTTAAATACACAGATTGTGACCCATTAGAAAAGAAGTGTTTTCCTGGACTCTGTTCTGGGTCCAGTGAACAAGATGTTCTAAAATAACTGTATTTAAAAAGAATAATAAAATAAAATAATTGTATTTCATTTTTTTAAGGTTTATTTCTTTATTTTGAGAGAGAGAGTGAGAGATCAGAGAAGGGGCAGAGAGAGAAGGAGAGAAAAGAATCCCAAGCACAGTTAGCACAGAGCCTGATACGGAGCTCGATCTCACAAACTATGAGATCACGACCTGAGCCACCCAGATGCCCCAACTGTATTTCTTTGCCATTAGGGTCAGGATAAATTAGAGGTGTATCAAGGCTATCATGACTCGATTTCAATAAACCATTTGACAAAAAGCCTTGGGTTATCCCTCTGGGTAAGAAGTTGATAGGCACATGGAGGTCCCTTAGGTAGGGACACAGGCAGCTGTGTCCCTTAGGTAAACCACGAGTTAAAGGAACCTACCATCAGAGATGTTGTTTCATGGCTCCTTATTAGCCTGTCAGAAGTCTCCAGCAAAGCTTCTCTAGACTCCTTTCTAGATCCTGTGCTCTTTACTATTTTTGTTTTTGACCGAAGGCAAAGCAAAGTTAATACATTTTCACATACATCAGTGTTTGACTGGGTATCTCCTAGGTTAAGTGCTACATTCAAAAGCCAAAATCAGGGTGCCTGGGTGGCTCAGTCGGTTAAGCATCTGACTTCAGCTCAGGTCATGAGCTCACCGTTTGTGGGTTCGAGCCCTGCATTGGTCTCTGTGCTGACAGTTTGGAGCCTGGAGCCTGCTTTGGATTCTGTGTCTCCCTCTCTCTCTTCCCCTCCCCTGCTCATGCTATGTCTCGCTCTGACTCTCAAAAATGAATAAATGCTAAAAAAATTTTTTTTAAAGCCAAAATCATCACAAGAAGAAGACTGAGGCCAATAATGTATAGAGAAGGTGAAGCACTATGTTGTATGTATATACGTATGTCACCTATACTCTGAAATACATACATACATACATACATACATACATAAAATTAATACTTCGTACAAGCAGGTAAAGAACAAAATGAAAGCAATCAATGTAGTCTACCATATCAAGAAACTGTGAATAAAAATTACATGATCAGATTAAAAAAAGAAGAAGACATATCTAAGGGACAGAAAGTGAGAATATAGATCAATATTCTGGGCTCATAAACACTAGCTGTAGTATTTTCCATTTTAAAGCTGGTTTTTTTTTTTAAGAATTTATTTTTTTCCTTTCTTAAAATTAAATGTAGTTAGTTAACATATGTGCAATATTGGTTTTAGAAGTAGAATTCAGTGATTGATCACTTACATACAAGACCCAGTACTCATCACAAGTACCCTCCTTATTACCCATCACCCATCTAGCCCATCCCCCACCCACCTTCCTCCACCAACCCTCAGTTTGTTCTCTATCGCTACGAGTTTCTTGTGGTTTGTTTCCCTTTCTTTTCTTCCACCCCCAACTCCCCATATGTTCATATGTTTTGTTTCTTCAATTCCACATATGAGTGAAATCATATGGTATTTGTCTTTCTCTGACTTATTTCACTTAGCATGATACATCCTATCTCCATTCATTTCATTGCAAATGGCAATATAAATATATTTTTTCTTCTTCTTTTTTTTTTTTTTACTGTCATTGTGTCCTTAGAATTTCCAGAATTTCACTCTGAGATGCTCTAATGCCGTCTATGGAGCATTATTTATAATGGCTGCTCTATCTCAGTCAATAAGATTTTGGTAAATTCACAATAAAATGCACTTAAAAGCTTGATTGCTAACGTAATCATATTTTAAAAACTCAAGAATTATGTAAGAAAGGGGTGAAAGGATAATTTGTATGAGAAGCCAAGATTAAGCATATTTCGCTTTATTCATTTTCTCTAGGTTTCTTAACAACTGTGGCAAGGGGAAAATTCATGGATTATATAGATGTTAATATCAATTTTTATGGGCACATTTATTTTTCAGGATAAGACAAACATTTTTATTTTTGGCGCCAAACTCAGAGAGCAGCAATACATTGTATTAATTTCATTTAAAAGTTTTTAAGCAATATAACAGACCATGTGCATTCTTCTATTGAGATAAAATTGACCTATGACATATTAGTTTTAGGCGTACAACACAGTGATCCAATATTTGCCTATATTGCAAAGTGATCACCACAAGAAGTCTGGTTAGCATGCATCACCACATATAGTTACAAAATTTTTCTCTTGTTATGAGAACTTTTTTTTTTTGTATCGTTTCTTTATTTTTGAGAGAGAGAGACAGACAGAGCATGAGCAGGGGAGGGGCAGAGAGAGAGGCAGACATAGAATCCAAAGCAGGCTCCAGGCTCTGAGCTGTCAGCACAGAGCCTGACGCGGGGCTCGAACCCACGGACCATGAGATCATGACCGGAGCTGAAGTCAGACGCTTGACCGACTGAGCCACCCAGGTGCCCCTGTTATGAGAACTTTTAAGATCTACTCTCTTACAACCTTGAGATATACAACAGAGTATTATAAACTATACTCACAATGCTGTCCATTACATCCCCAGGACTTATTTATTTTATAACTAGAAGTTTGTATGCTTGACCCCCTTCACCCATTTTGCCCCCTGACCCCTAGCCTCTGGCAACCAGCCACCCATCTGTTCGCCGTATCTATTAGTTTGTTTTTTTTGTTTTTTGTTTTGTTTTTTTAGATTCCATCTATAAGTGAGATCAAACGGTACTTGCCTTTCTCTGACTTAGTTCCCCTAGCATAATACTCTTAAAGTCATCCGTATTGGCACAAATGGCAAGGTCTCTTTCAAAGGGACTTGGTTCTCTGTAATCAGCCTGTGCTATGTAGAGCGGCTATCTAAATTTCGCTATGATAAATTCTGGATACACATTCTTTTCTCCCCTGTTCTTTTCTTCCCAAAGACCATTTATCTTCTTTACTGTTATTTTCATTCTTTTTTAAAAAATGTTTACTTATTTTGAGAGAGAGAGAGAAAGAGAGAGGACATGAGCAGGGGAGGGGCAGAGAGAGAGGAAGAGAGAGAATCCCAAGCAGACTCCATGCTGTCTGTGCAGAGCCCAATGCCGAGCTCGAACCCACGAACCTGGAGATCATGACCCAAGCCGAAATCGAGAGCTGGACCCCTCCTCCCCCGCCCATTATTTTTATTCTTAACAATACACTTCAATTATGGCATCTTTTGGGGAATCATATTTTAAAAGGCCTAAGAGGTACTTTATTTAAAAGAGTTATTGTTTTTGTTGTGTGCAGGAAGGATGAGAACTTTATATCTGAAAAAGAAACCTCTCTTTTTTTTGTTGTTCCCTTGCCTCTGGGCACTTTGGGGTTTATGGTGCGCAGTGAGAGGGGCTTTGACTTTCCTGCCATGCCAATCGTCAGGTTAATGTTCAGTTCAGTGTTTCCCTCTCTGTCCAGAAAGGTATGTAGCCCGGGTATAAGAGCTTAATCTTTTTGGTTTTACTCTAAAGCCTTCTCTTTTTCATCCAAATTTATTTTCCTAACCAGCTGGGAAAAGCCGCAGGCTCTGTCCTTGAGAAGCGCGTGGCCATATGCTGCTCATCTGCTCGTTGGAAGGGGGAGCGAGCTGCCACCACTGGGAGCTGGGATTCTGGCATCCTGCATGGGCGAGAGAAAGCCACCTGGTATGAGCAGGAAAGGCCCCGTGCCCATGAGGGTTCACAGAAGGATCCCGGTCACTGCCTACTCGGGAGTCGTCCTTAGAACGGAGAACTTCCGAAATTCTTTTACTGACATCTGAACCTGATCTCCTTACTGTCTCTGCAGTGGCACTTCCCACTGTCAAATGAGGCCACTGTTCATGCACGCCTCTGATTTCTGAAACGACATCGCCACTGATGTGTAAGCGATGCTTTTGTGACCACGAAAAGGAAGGAACGAAGAGATACACAGATGACGGCTTATTTGTTTCATATTCTTTTCTCACCCGAAATGTCGAAATCATGTTTATTGAATGCTTAGCATAGACTAGTTTCCTGCTAAATAGTTGTTTCCAGGGACACTTTATCCCCACAGCTGACACAACATGCCATGAACCTGAGGCGGGTCGACCATCTTTTCTCATTTCCCTCTCTGGAATAACAGAATCCTGGCTTTGGGAAGCAGCAGAAAGAAACTGAGCAGTTTTGAATACAAAATGCCTCCCAGGGATGTCTTTATTTCAATTTTCCCCTAATGAAGCCACTGGTAATGTTATAATATGTCACCCTTGAAAGAATCAATGAAGTTTCCTTTTCCTTCTGGAGCCTTAGGAATATGGAGATCTTTCAAAAGTCAGAGCACACTGTGGGATCTTAAAAGTAAGTCATTAGGCTTGCACCGGCTCACTTAATCAGACTGCCCCCTCCTGAATTATAGTCTGCGATTGACTAGAAAATGAAACTGGGCACTTTGAACAAGAAGGGCAGGATCGATACACTCATTTGTGTACCAAGCACTGAAATCAATATTTGCTTGCTCGAGTCTTTCAGTCCTGAAAATTATACCTATTTACCCTCTGCTTTCTTATTTCTCCTTCAATTGGATCTAGGCTTTACTAAGACTTGGACCCTACCATGTCGTCACTGAAGAGAAGTTGGACCATATGCCCACAGCAGAACCACGAGATGCACAATCCAAATGACATCTCGGTCTTCAGTCCCTGATAATGCAGTGTGCACTTGCTTTGGCTATAATATCATGTTTTTTTTTTATTTACCGTTTGGGGAAAGTTTTAATTAAGCAGTGGAAGAGTTATCTAGAATATCTACCGAACCGCCCAACATTTCAAGGGGATTGCTTGAAAATAAGAAAAGTAAGTCTTTGTCTCTTTAAACTGCCCACCCCCCAATTCCAAACATACAGTAATTTGAAAAGGAATATTTGTGCTTCTGCACACGTGCATGCACAAGCACATGTGCATGCGTGTTTCAAGGCCTGATGGCTGGCTGGTTGCATGATCGACTCCCCTAGCATAAACAACCCACCCTGCTAAGCACCACATCTGTGGCATCTACTTTTGTTTGCAAGGGGAAGGAAGGAAGAGTTAGTGATGGGGACTCTCTGGGGACAAGGAACAGGGACAATGGAGGAGATAAGACTCATGGCATCTGTTCCCTTCTGCCCTTGGACTAGTTTCAGTGACTACAATTAGAAGGCTTGAGCCACTGGGGCACCTGGGTGGCTCAGTTGGGTAAGCATCTGACTCTTGATTTTGGCTCAGATCATGATCTCATGGTTCATGAGTTCGAGCCCCACATTGGTCTCTGGGCAGACAGCGTGGAACCTGCTTGGGATTTTCTCTCTCCCTCTCTCTGCCCCTCCCCTGCTTGTGCTCTCTGTGTGTCTCTCTCTCTCTCTGCCTGTCTCTCTCTCTCAAAATAAATAAATAAACATTAGGGGGAAAAAGAAGGCATGAGTCACTATGGTGAGCCAGCTCTTTTCATGGGAGATTCTTAGAAATTCTAGGGGCACCTGCGTGGCTCCAATTAAGGAGCTCTGGTTAAGCATCCGACTTTGGCATGGGTCATTATCTCATAGTTTGTGGGTTCAAGCCCCATGTCAGGCTCTGTGCTGACAGCTCAGAGCCTGGAGCCAACTTCGGATTCTGTGTCTCCCTCTCTGCTTTTCCCCCACTCGTACTCTCTTTCTCTCTCTCAAAAATAAATAAGCATTAAAAACTTAAAAAAAAAAAAAAAAGAAATTCTGGGCAAGTCAGAGACTGAAGGAGCTACTTTCTCATGCAGTGTATTTAAGACAAGGCATAAGCAGAGGTGGTTTGGGGCCTATATGACATCAAGTATGGACATCAAGTATGGCAGGGAGATGGGAAGAGGGCGAACCCGGAAGTGGTCCAGCATCCCAAGGGGTGGCTGTTAGCAAGCCTCGTGATATCATTCTCTTGGACTCTCTTAATTGGAACTGTGAAAAAACAAAACTGAGTAAATGTGAAGATCTACTTGGCTTTATGAAATGACTCATGAATCCCATCCAGCGAGTAGAGAGGGAGAGCTCCAATGAACTAAAGAACAGGTTTTTAAAGGCAAAGAGAGGGTGTTAAAATAAAGAGGAAAGGAGTTTATTAGCGAGGAGTGCATTGTTTAGGCAAGGTTGCTCTCCTAAGGGGAACAAAAGGAGTCTATGAGTAAATTTTCTAGTATCCACCATGGAGAAAATTCCATGTTGCCTGGGGCAAGGGTACATTCCTGGGGGGTTGCAACTGCGGTTAGGTTAGGTGTTAAGTCTTGGTTTGCTGGCACCATTTGGGGCCCGTTGTTTTCTTTTTAACATCGCCGTGCACAGGGGCCCTGATGAGAAATTGTTAAGTGCATTCGTGGCCACTGACAGAGAAGAGAATCAACTTGCATACTTTATGTAGAGGCTGTAGGAGACCATCTAGTTTCCAGAACATATCAAATGTAACCCTGAAATCCTGGGAACAGTTAACTAGGAGTCACTGTAAAATTTTTTTCATGTGTATTTATTTATTTTGAGAGAGAGACAGAGTGTGCACAGGGAAGGCCAGAGAGAGAGAGAGAGGATCCCAAGCAGACCCCACACTGTCAGCACGGAGCCCAACCCAGGGCTCAGTCCCATGAACCGTGAGATCATGACCTGAGCCAAGATCAGCCTGACTGACTCAGCCACCCAGGTGCCCCAGGAGTCTTTCTTTCTTATTTATTTATTTATTTATTTATTTATTTATTTATTTATTTATTTATATTTTATTTTAAAAATCTATATCCAAATTAGTTAGCATATAGTGCAACAATTATTTCAGGAGTAGATTTCTTACTGCCTCTTACGCATTTAGCCCATCCCCCACCCACAATTCCTCCAGTAACCCTGTTTGTTCTCCATATTTAAGAGACTCTATGTTTTGTCCCCCTCCCTGTTTTTGTATTATTTTTACTTCCCTTCCTTTATGTTCATCTGTTCTGTGTCTTAAAGTCCTCATATGAATGAAGTCATATGATGTTTGTCTTTCTCTGACTAATTTTGCTTAGCATAATACCTGATAGTTCTATCCACGTAGTTGCAAATCGCAAGATTTCATTCTTTTTGATAGCTGAGTAGTACTCTACTGTATATATAAATATACCACATCTTCTTTATCTATTCATCCATCAATGGACATTTGGGCTCTTTCCATACTTTGGCTATTGTTGATAGTGCTGCTATAAACATGGGGGTGCATGGGCCCCTAGAAACAGCATACCTGTATCCCTTGGATACTTAGTAATGCAATTGCTGGGTTGTAGGGTAGTTCTGTTTTTAATTTTTTGAGGAAACTCCATACTGTTTTCCAGAGTGGCTGCACCAGTTTGCATTCCCACCAGCAAGCAAAAGAGATCCTCTTTCTCTGCATCCTCGTCAAAATCTGTTGTTGCCTGAGTTGTTAATGTTAGCCATTCTGACAGGTGTAAGGTGGTAACTCATTGTGGTTATGACTTGTATTTCCCGGATTATGAGTGATGTTGTTTCATGTGTCGGTTGGCCATCTGGATGTCTTCTTTGGAGAAGTGTCTATTCATGTCTTTTGCTCATTTCTTCACTGGATTATTTGTTTTTTGGTGTTGAGTTTGATAAGTTCTTCATAGATTTTGGATACTAACCCTTTATCTGATATGTCGTTTCAAATATCTTCTCCCATTCTGTTGGTTGCCTTTTAGTTTTGCTGATTGTTTCCTTTGCTGTGCAGAAGATTTTTATTTTGATGAGGTCCCAATAGTTCATTTTTTCTTTTGTTTTCCTTGCCTCTGGAGACGTGTTGAATAAGAAGTTGCTGGCCAAAATCAAAGAGATTTTTGCCTGCTTTCTCCTCGAGGATTTTGATGGCTTCCTGTCTTACGTTTAGGTCTTTCATCCATTTTGAGTTTATTTTTGTGTATGGTGTAAGGAAGTGGTCCAGGTTGATTCTTCTGCATGTCGCTGTCCAGTTTTCCTAGCACCATTTGCTGAAGAGAGTGTCTTTATTTCACTGGAGATTCTTTCCTGCTTTGTCAAAGATTAGTAGGTCCATTTCTGGGTTCTCTATTTTGTTCCATTAATCTGAGTGTCTGTTCTTATGCCAGTACCATACTGTCTTGATGATTACAGCTTTGTAGTATAGCTTGAAGTCTGGGATTGTGAAGCTTCCTGCCTTGGTTTTCTTTTTCAAGATTGCCTTGTCTAGTTAGGGTCTTTTCGGGTTCCATACAAACCTTAGGATTATTTGCTCTAGCTCTGTGAAGAATGCTGGTGTTATTTTGATAGGGATTACATTGAATATGTAGATTTCTTTGGGTACTATCGACATTTTAACAATATTTGCTCTTCCTATCCGGGAACATGGAAACTTTTTCCATTTTTTGTGTCTTCAATTTCTTTCATAAGCTTTCTATAGTTTTCAGCGTATAGATTTTTCACCTCTTTGGTTAGATTCATTCCTAGGTATTTTATGGTTTTTGGTACAATTGTAAATGGGATCAATTCCTTGATTTCCCTTTCTGTCGCTTCATTGTTGGTGTATAGGAATGCAACCGATTTCTGTGCATGCGTTGATTTTATACCCTGCCGCTTTGCTGAATTCATGAATCAATTCTAGCAGTTTTTTGGTGGAATCTTTTGGGTTTTCCATGTAGAGTATCATGTCATCTGCAAAGAGTGAAAGTTTGACCTCCTCCTGGCCGATTTGGATACCTTTTATTTCTTTGTGTTGTGGGATTGCAGAGGCTAAGACTTCCAATACTATGCTGACTAACAGTGGCAAGAGTGGACATCCCTGTCTTGTTCCTGACCTTAGGGGGAAAGCTCTCAGTTTTTCCCCATTGAGGATGATATTAGTGTTGGGTCATTCATATATGGCTTTTATGATCTCGAGGTATGCTCCTTCTATCCCTACCTTCTTGAGGGTTTTTATCAAGAAAGGATGCTGTATTTTGTCAAATGCTTTCTCTGCATCAATTGAGAGGATCATATGGTTCTTGTCCTTTCTTTTATTGATGTGATGAATCACGTTAATAGTTTTGCAGATATTGAACCAGCCCTGCATCCCAGGTATAAATCCTGCTTGGTCGTGGTGAATAATTTAATGTATTATTGGATCCGGTTGGCTAATATCTTCTTGAGGATTTTTGCATCCATGTTCATCAGGGAAATTGGTCTATAGTTCTCCTTTTTTAGTGGGGTCTCTGGTTTTGGAATCAAGGTAATGCTGGCTTCATAGAAAGAGTTTGGAAGTTGTCCTTCCATTTCTACTTTTTGGAACAGTTTCAAGAGAATAGGTGTTAACTCTTCCTTAAATGTTTGGTAGAATTCCCCTGGAAAGCCATCTGGCCCTGGACTCTTGTTTGTTGGCAGATTTTTGATTACTAATTCGATTTCCTTACTGGTTGTGGGTCTGTTCAAATTTTCTATTTCTTCCTGTTTCAGTTTCACTAGTTATATGTTTCTAGGAATTTGTCCACTTCTTCCCAATTGCCCATTTTATTGGCATATAATTGCTCATAATATTCTCTTATTATTGTTTTTATTTCTGCTGTGTTGGTTGTGATCTCTCCTTCTTCATTCTTGATTTTATTTATTTGGGTCCTTTCCTTTTTCGTTTTGATCCAACTGGCTAGTGGTTTCTCAATTTTGTTAATTCTTTCAAAAAACCAGCTTCTGGTTTCATTGATCTGTTCTATGTTTTGTTGTTGTGGTGGTTTTTTGTTTTTTGTTTTGTTTTGTTTTACTTTTGATAGCATTAATTTCTGTTCTAATCTTTATTATTTCCTGTCTTCTTCTGGTTTGGGGCGTAAGATTAGGTTGTATATCTGAGATCTTTCTTCCTTGTTTAGGAAGGTCTGGATTGCTATATACTTTCTTCTTATGACCGCCTTTGCTGCGTCCCAGAGGTTTTGGGTTGTGGTGTTATCATTGCCATTGACTTCCATATACTTTTTAATTTCCTCTTTCACTTCTTGGTTAGCCCATTCATCCTTTGGTAGGATGTTCTTCAGTCTCCAAGTATTTGTTACCTTTCCAAATTTTTTCTTGTGGTTGATTTCGAGGTTCATAGCATTGTGGTCTGAAAATATGCACGGTATGATCTTGATCTTTTTGTACTTGCTGAGGGCTGATTTGTGTCCCAGTATATGGTCTATTCTGGAGAACGTTCCATGTGCACTGGAGAAGAATGTATATTCTGCTGCTTTAGGATGAAATGTTCTGAATATATCTGTTAAGTCCATCTGGTCCAGTGTGTCATTCAAAGCCATTGTCTCCTTGTTGATTTCTTGATTAGATGATCTGTCCGTAACTGAGTGGGTGTTGAATTCTCCTACTATTATGGTATTACTATCGATGAGTTTCTTTATGTTTGTGATTGATTTATATATTTGAGTGCTCTCACATTTGGCACATAAATGTTTACAATTGTTAGGTCTTCTTGGTCTATAGACCCCTTGATTATGATATAATGCCCTTCTGCATCTCTTGATACAGTGTTTATTTTAAAGCCTAGATTGTCTGATATAAGAATGGCTACATCGGCTTTCTTTTGTTGACCATTAGCATGCTCGATGGTTCTCCATCCCCTTAGTTTCAATCTGAAGGTGTCTTTAGGTCTAAAGTGGGTCTCTTGTAAACAGCATATAGATGGATCTTGTTTTCTTATCCATTCTGTTACCCTGTGTCTTTTGATTGGAGCATTGAGTCCATTGCCGTTTAGAGTGAGTACTGAAAGCTATGAATGTATTGCCATTATGATGTTTGTAGAGGTGGAGTTTCTGTTGGTGTTCTGTGGTCCTTTCTAGTCTTTGTTGCTTTTGGTCTTTATTATTAGTTTTGTTTTTTTTTCAACTTTTCTCCCCTCAGAGAGTCCCCTTTAAAATTTCTTGCAGGGCTGGTTTAGTGGTCACAAACTCCTTTAATTTTTGTTTGTCTGGGAAACTTTTTAGCTCTCCTTCTATTTTGAATGACAGCCTTGCTGGATAAAGAACTCTTGGCTGCATATTTTTCTGATTCAGCACATTGAATATATCCTGCCACTCCTTTCTGGCCTGCCACGTTTCCGTGGACAGGTGTGCTGCAAACCTGATCTGTCTTCCCTTGTAGGTTAAGGACTTTGTTTTCCCTTGTGCTTTCATGATTCTCTCCTGGCCTGAGTATTTTGTGAATTTGACTATGATATGCCTTGTCGATGGTCGGTTTTTGTTGAATCTAATGGGAGTCCCTGTGCTTCCTGGATCTTGATGTCTGTGTCTTTCCCCAGGTTAGGAAAGTTTTCTGCTATGATTTGCTCCCATAACCCTTCTACTCCTATTTTTCTCTGTTTCTCTTCTGGGACCCCTATGATTCTGATGTTGTTCCTTTTTAATGAGTCACTGATTTCTCTAATTCTTAAATTGTGCTCTTTTGCCTTAATCTCCCTATTTTTTTTCCTGCTTCATTATTCTCCATAAGTTTGTGTTCTATATCGCTGATTCTCTGTTCTGCCTCACCCATCCTTGCCGCCGCGGAATGCATTTGAGATTGCAGCTCAGTTATAACAATTTTTATTTCATCCTGACTAGCTTTTACTTCTTTTATCTCCACAGAAAGGGATTCTAATCTATTTATGACTCCAGCTAGTATTCTTATTATCATGATTCTAAATTCTAGTTCAGACATCTTGCTTGTATCTGTGTTGGTTAATTCCCGGCTGTTATTTCTTCCTGCTCTTTCTTTTGGGGTGAATTCCTTCCTTTCGTCATTTTTAAGTGAGAAAAGAAATTAATGAGGTGAAAAAAATTAACATTAAAAATATTAAAATTTAAAAATATAAAAATTAAAATTTAAAAATCAACACACACACACAAAATCGAATAAATGATGCTAGATCCTAGGTGTGTTTTGGTCTGGGTTGATAGATTAGCGAAAAAAAGGGGAAAGATAAAAAAGGAAATTGTTGGAAAATTTGAAAAATGAATACACTGAAGTAGACCAAAATGAAATGATGGAAGTAAAACAGAGTTTGGAAAAATTTACCCGAAAGTAAAAACTATAGTAGAAAACAATTAAAGAAAAATATTTTTGAGAAAAATTGAAAATAAAGATGAATTTTTTCTTTCTGTATTCAAGAAAAAGAAAAGAAACAAAAAAGAGAAAAAGAAAAAAGAAAATTGAATAGATGGACCGGGGAACAGACTGAAAGGCGATTGAAATTACTTCTTTTTTTCTCCTAGACGTCAAACTATGAAGCGCTTTATCGTCCATAAACTAAGCAGGCGGCGAGATTTGTGTTCCTGAAGAGCAAGGTTGGCCCCGTTGGGCGGGGCTCAGTGTAAGGGCTCCGTTCTCCACTAGATGGCGTTGCTTAGCCTACTGGGGTGGGTGGTTGTGGTGCTCGTAGGCGCGCACGCGCCCCAGCGGGGAAAATGGCGTCACCCGGCGACCCAGCGTCCAGTGTCAGAGCTTTGTTCTCCCCGATCAGCAATCGCGCACCTGTCCTTTGTCTTCTGCTTCCGTCCACTCCCCATCTTTACGCTGTCCGTGACCAAGCCCCAGGCAGCACTCCGCCCCTCTGCGGGAGGGTCTCACCGAGCAATGGCCGGGCGCCGGCCACACCCAGGAACGTTTGCGGGTCCCTGCTGCCGCCGACACCCAGAGACTGTGGCCGGGTGCCAGCCCGCCCCAGAAAAAGCTCGCGAGATAGTGGAGCAGCAGCGCCTCCGGGACTGTGGAAAATCGCAACACACATCTGGCACCCGGCTTCACCCTCGGGGACCTTGTTCCAGCACCAGCGAATGTGCCCGTTCTCCCAGGTCCACTGGAGCCTTGCTTTTGGGGGACGCCCACAGCCTCGACCAGGTGTCCTCCCAGCGGGGGAACCCCCTCTCCCCCTGTGGCCCGAAGACGCCAGGACTGCACTCGGCTCCTGGGGATTCGCCCTTCCCACCAGAGCACCGCCAGGTATGGAGCTGCGGAGTTTCTGACCCTGCGCTCCCCCTCTTTCGAGTCTTAATGGAATTTAAACCCTCTCTTTCTCCCTTTTTAGCTCAGGCCCTGTGGCTGTTTCCACTTTCCCACTTTCTCTCCAGCTGCTTTTGGGGAGGGGTGCTTTTCCCGTATTCCCCCCCCCCCATCTCCGTCCTCTCTCCGCCCGCAAAAGCCCTGCCCTCAGCAGCTTCTCTCCCCCCCCAGTTCACCTCTCCGCGCCGCGTACCTGCTGAGTTCTGTGGTTCAGGTTGTGCAGATTGTCGTGTTCATCCTCAGATCGGTTTTCTAGGTGTGTAGGATGGTTTAGCGTAGGTCTGGCCGTCTTTCACGGACGCGAGACACACAAGAAACTTCCATGCTGTTCCGCCATCTTGGCTCCTCCTCCCCCTCGGAGTCACTTTAAAAATGAGTGCGTCAGGGGCACGTGGGTGGCTTAGTCGGTGGAGTGCGTGACGCTTGATGTCAGGGTTGCAAGTTCGAGCCCGGTGCTGGGGCAGAGATTATTGTTACAAAATTAGAAACCTTAAAGAAAAGGAGGGAAATGAGTGAGTTGCCCAAACAGAAGAAAGTTTGCAGTCATTGTGATTTTCCCATACGTATGCATGGCCCGGGGAGACCAGGCAATACCTTCACACAAACGTACATGCCCACTCAGTTAAACACACAAAAATGCACGCATACCTGTAGGAATGGATTCATTTTTTTCATGTCTGCATTCACGGGCAAGTTTATTCTGAGTGGTTATTTTTATGTACATCGTTGCACTAGGAATTTCAGAGAATATGTAGGAAATTGAAAATTGACTTCTGGTTCAATATGGCAAACGGACCACAGATGTTTATCTCCTTTCTCTACCAAAGCCCTGCTAACATGAAGGGAGCCAAACTTTCCAGGGTTATTATCCCAAAAGAGTACCAAGAACAGGAGGGGTAACAAAAGCCGAGGAAAGACTTGAACATGGCTTTGGAATCCAGAGGGAGCACGGATGACTGGAGGTAGAGGAGGTTATATGGCAGTCCTTCTGGAGGGTGGCCCACTGGGGGAGAGGAGGTGAGCCCCCCACAGTGCTCATCAACTGGAGGGTCGTGCAGGGAGCTTGGACTTACAGGGAGCTGTTGACTGTCACCAGGCCCTCACTGTAAGGAATCCTCTTTCTTCCCTGCACAGGATGAGTGCTGAATTTCTAGGAAAATTGCATTAGAGACACCAGGGACTCTGATGCCACGCAGAGAGGGATGCAGGTGAGACGACAGGCAGAACACAGAGGGGTCCAGTGAGAGTCTCCATGTGACTCTATAAGAGTCTCGCTGTTCTGCGAGAACCTCATGCCTTCCTCTCACTCTGCTCCCTAATCAGCAGCAGGCCAGAATATGCTGAGCGGCCCCTTGTGGGGAGAAAGTCTCCAGCCACTGTGACTTAACAGTCCCCCATGTGAGCTCCAGATCACCACCTGTCCTCCCCTAGGAAGCCCACCAGTCGAGAAGCGCCCCCAAACACCTGGGGCTCCCAGTCAGCTTTTCGGGTCTCGCGGTTGAATGGGAGTGCAAACTTAAGGACCATGAACATTTGGGGGAAAAAAAAGCCTCAAAGATAAAGGACAAACACCAAACCACCAGCATAAACAAAGAAACTTGGAGAAGGCAGAGGCAGGATTGGCACAAAGAAAACGGAAACAAATTCTTCTGAGCACCCAGAGAAAATCATCAAAAGATGTGGTACCCCAGAAGGTAAAAACAGTCTGCTAGGAAAATTCAGAGAACAATGAAGGAAAAAGCCTGTAGAAATGAATGTTCTAATGTCAAAAATGTCCTGCCAGCATGAGCCCGCGGGCCCCACAACTCCACACTAACTGGTTCTTGGTTACTGTCTCGGTTCCAAGTTTGGCCTCTGGACCAAACACCATGCCACTGGGTGGGGGGCGGGGAGGCCACGCTGGGGCAGGGAAGCTTGGAAGGGGGTGCTTAATCTGGGGCCGCCAGGGTTTCCGATTGGAGACTGATACTGCTGTACCTCTTCTTTTGCTGGTAATTCCAAAACACAGACATTCCAGATGCTTTATATAAGCTCCTGGGCCACTGTTTGAAAGTGTTAGATTTCTATAATAATGCTACCCCAGCTGAAATTAAAGCCACTCGTCAAAAAATAAATAAATAAATAAATAAATAAATAAATAAATAAATAAAAGCTTTGATCTCATACCCTTACTTGTATTATTTACCTATTGCCACAATAATGCAGCCTAACAAATTCCTCAAAATGTAGTGGCTTCAGGGTCACCTGGGTGGCTCAGTCGGTTAAGCATCCGACTTCGGCTCAGGTCATGATCTCATGGTCCGTGAGTTCAAGCCCCACGTCAGCTCTGTGCTGACAGCTCAGAGCCTGGAGCCTGCTTCAGATTCTGTGTCTCCCTCTCTCTCTGACCCTCCCCCATTCATGCTCTGTCTCTCTCTGTCTCAAAAACAAACAAACATTAAAAAAAAATTTTTTTTTAATGTAATGGCTTCAAACAGCTATCGTTTGTTCTTGTGTTCAGCGGGCGGTGGTTGGGCTGGGCTGGCTTGGGGCTCCGGGTTCCAAGCTCTTCTGGGCTCAGGTCTGTTCCCTTGGCGTCTGAAACTCCTTTGAGCAGCCGACATCTGGGACAGAGGATCTGCTCCCCACCCTGCATTCTTGGCCCCAGGCTGAGGACACGGCTGAAGAATCCACTTTGGGAGCACTCTTTATTGGAGCACCAGAGTGGAAATCCAATGGAGCAGGCACATTTCATGTGTCTGCTCACATCTTTCCAACTAACTAACGCCTCACTGGAAAAGCAAGTGACAGGGCAACATCCAAACGCAGAGCGAATCCACTCACCTAGAGACCATGGCAATGGCAAACATGTGGATTTCAACGCTACTGCTACAAAGAATTGGGATCAAGGGTTTAATTTACTGCCATCGGCTCTATTGGCCCCAATTATTCACATACACCCCCCATATGGAAAATACCTTCACCTGCGTCACGGAGACCCACAAACGTCTCATCCAATCTCAGCATCTGATGCCACATCATGGAGTCCAGGTACATACATGGGTCCCTCACACATGCCATATACCAACCATGATAGGACAGAAAGTCCCCTGCAGTCAACACGTCCTTCTGAGGCAGGGGAGGGTGGGGTGGGAGTGCGAAAAGCAGAGCAGTAACCAGCTTGCAGCCATTTAAATATCCGACTAGGGGGACACCGCCAGGGTCCGCAGCAGGGACTGCGCCTCCTTTGACCAGCTTCTGTCCTCCAGGAGTGGCCCTTCAGGCCACTGCTCCCCACGGCTCTTGGTTCTGTCTCTGAGCCTCCATTCGTTTCCACCGAGCACTTCGACCGCTGGAAAGACAGCTGGAGACTTTGCCTTTGTTTCTCGGTCTCAGTCACTATCTGCCTGTGTGAAAGCTCTCCAGAGAAGCCGAATCAATGGTGCATATACGTTATACTGCATGTAGTATAGTGTAGCATAAGATAGAGAGTATCTATATATACTAGAGTATATGTAATAGTAAATTATATATATTATATGCTATATGTGTGTGTGTAAGTATACACATATAGATGGAGATAGATTTTGTATAAGGAATTGGCTCACATGATCAGGGAGGCTGATAAGTCCTAAGATCTGCAGTCAGCAAGCCAGAGACCCAGCACAGTCCATGGTGCAGCTCCATTTCAAATGTTGGCAGGCTTGAGACCCAGGAAAAGCCAGTGTTTCAGTTCCAGTCTGAAGGCAGAAAAACCCCCAATGTCTTGGAGGTCCCAGATTGAAGGCAGCGAGGCAGGAAGAGTTTCCTTTATATTCATGGAGGATCAGTTGTTGGGTCCATTCAAGCCTTCAACTGATTGGATGAGGCCCACCCCCATGGGGGTACGGGGTGGGAGGAGCAATCTGCTTTAGCGAGTCTACTCATTCAAATGTTGATCTCATCCAGAAAAAGATCACAGACACGCCCAGAATAATGTGTTTGACCAAATGTCTGAACACCTCTTGACCCAGTCAAATTGACGCATAAATTTAATCATCACACTGCCTAGAGAAAGTTAGGGGTCATGAGGTCTTTTTGTATCTTTCCCAGTCTCAGTCTCTTTTTGTCCAGACTGGCAGGATTTTTGCCAATGTGGCTGTTTCAAAATGTGGGTTTTCTGTGAAAGGGATTCCGGTCAACTGCGTGTGGCAAAAGGGACACCCATAATGCTTTTCAAGATATGCCTCTTTCCAGCCTTAATTACAGGTACTTTCAAGAAATCAGACTTCTGTGGAGCCTTGTCTATAATCTTCCCATTCTTTTCTAATCTTGCCTTTAGTCCAGTTGAAGGGACCTACTAGTGGCCATTTTATTTTTATTTTTATTTATTTTTTTTAATGTTTATTTCAGAGACAGAGCATGACTGGGGAGGGGCAGAGAGAGAGAGGGAGACACAGTATCAGAAGCAGGCTCCAGGCTCTGAGCTGTCAGCACAGAGCCTGACACGGGGCTCGAACTCACGGACCGTGAGATCATGACCTGAGCTGAAGTTGGTCGCTCAACCGACTGAGCCACCCAGGCGCCCCTACTAGTGGCCATTTTAAACCTCTCAGATGTCTTACCAAAGAGTCCCTCAGGCTGACTTTGAGTCACTCCAAAGCTGTGTCATGTTCGTAGCACCCTAGATTTGGTCTTTGCCTTAAGGCTCTGTTATGATGGCCCCAGCCTTGACTTTGTGAGAAATTGTTTCATTTTATAACTCTGCCGCACGATTCTAGACTCCCTAACATGCCTTTCACTTCTATTTGCAACTGGGAAGCTATTTTCCAAACACGTCTTCTCTTTCCTGTAGCGCCTTCCCATGTGCGTCCAATAGCAACCAATTCCTGCTTCCAATTTTACTTCCTGCAAACTTTCTCACCCAAGACTAAAAGTTCTATAGGGACATTTTCTATTTTCCAAATTAACCACAAAGTAGTTTTATCGAATGCTTTCCCACTACATAATGTGAGTTACTATTTGGTCAGCCTCCTATATAGTTGCCTTGGTTTTTACCATTCATTACCATTTTAATTCCACAAATTTTAGGTTCTTGTCAAGGCAACACCCCCTTTTTGGTATTGGTCAGCAATTACTGCAATAGCAAAACGTGAAAAGATCTCAAAAGTCACTGCAAAAGCAGTGATTTGCTTTCCTGGTGTCAGATCTGTGGATCGGCTGGACCCCGGGCTCTGAGGCGTTCGAGTCCACGCCACACGTGTCATGCAGTGACTTGCAGCCACCAGACGTGTGGTCTGCTTCCTGTGTCACATTCTCAGATGCAGGCTGAGGGCAGGTGGGTACTTGAGGTGCAGTCTGCCCGTGGCGGGCCACCCAAGTACATGAATGCAAGTCCAAAGACACAAGCATAGTTTATGCCTGCTTGAGCCACGTTCACTAGCATCTCCTTGGCCAAAGCAAGTCATGTGGCAAAATTCAGAGTTAGGGGCAGGGAAGTACACTCTGCCGACCTTGAAACCAGGGTGGATGTGACTGGATAATATTAACACGGGTGCCTGGAAAGGTGACGCTAATAACTCAATCTACCTCAGTGCGGGAGAGATTTCCTCTCTCTGTCTCTGTCTGTGTGTCTCTCTCTGACTCTTTCTCTTTGGTAAGATTGTGAACTTAAGAGGTCCCGGACGACTGAATTTCAGCCCCCAGGGTTCCTGAGACAACCTTGCTGTTTTGTTTTGTTTGAAGTGTGATTATGCCAGACCAACCGAAGTTTCTTCCTCCTATCACCACGGCTTCTCTTCCACCACGAATGGACCTTCAGGGCATGTGAACAAAAAACCAAGGAGTTTAATTCTATAATATTAAAAAATAACTTTCCTAATTGATAACATCCACCTGGTAAGCCCCTACTTTTCTTACATCAGCCAAGATTCTAAATAACTACTTGTAAGTCACAGTTTTAACCCTATTGATTGTTTCCAGGTGGTTCTGCCCTCATTCATGTTCATTCCATTGCGTTCCACAGGCTTCTCTGATGGACCCACAAGTGTCCCTCCTAGAGGCTCGGGCCATCCCAGCTTCTGAGTCATCTGTGTCCCATCCCGTGGGATGTGCGAGTTCGGCATTCTCTCAGACTGGGGACACTGTGGTTCCAATCCATCTGCTAGGTTCCTGAAAACCAGGAATCTTGTGTCTGCAGGAATTGATGCTGGACAGTCATGTTGCCCTAAGTCACAGCTCTCTGCCTCTGCTTCTGTCTCTCCACAAAACAACCCAGGCTGGATAGAAGAGTGCTCACCTGATCACATTCTACTCAGTTCCGTGCAGGTGCCCCTCGAGGCCGGCTGCTCTTCTTTGGTTGCTTTTGTGCCTCGCCTTTGATAGACAATTGTTCTGCTGGACGCTTGATGGCTAGGCCCGTCTCCCACCACTACCTTTAGTGGAGCCTTGATGTTGTCTCTGGATCCCAGGCCAGCTGCCTGGAATTTTACTGTACGCAGACAGATCTTAAAAAATCAAAATGGCTATCTATCTGTACCTCTAATATTTGACGCAACATATTTTGCAACTGTTCCTGAAATTCACCACACCCACTTTACCCCTCTGGGGTGGCCCACCTTCCATCCCTGTCAGTTTCCCAATAAGCCACACCTAGATCTCACTTTTCAAGTCCAATAGGTCCACAGTTGTTGACTCACTGCTTAAGGAAAGTCACTATTTACCTAGTGAAGGTCATAGTTTGCTTTCAACACTTCATGTCAGTTTTCAGAAATTTATTGAATTTCTTCAGTTGTTCTAGCTAAGGATTTTGGATTTTCTAAAGAGAAGGGGTTTGAAGACCCCCTTTTCCTGGAAACTAGCTAATTATGGCCCTAGAGCATTCAAGAACAAGCTTATAAACACTGTGTGGATTGAGGCAAACAGTGATAAGATCGTTACAGGAATGAAGACAGGCTGCCATCTGTACATCCCCAGTGGGAATGGAATGGTGACCTGAGTGGAGAAGAATAGATATTGCTTGGATGGTATTCAAATATTGTTTTGTGTCCGGAAGGCAAGCGTAGCTGGTGTCAGGTTAATTAAGCTCTGGGCTTTCCTGATTAGTAGGATGAGAACCAACACATCAGCCCATTCTATTTTCCCCATTGAGTTCAGCATAGCAATTGACTTAGGTATCATGGAACCAGAAGCTAATGCCATTTGGGCCATCTTGTTAAGAAAACAACTACAAAATTAAGTACAAAAGTGAATTTTTTTTAAATGCACAAAATTCGTAACAAATTACTGAGCCTAGAAAATTCAGGCCTTTTTCTTCTGAGCTCTCTTTATGAGAAACTTTTATAGAGAAATGCTTTCTCATTGCAACCTGGCTTTTCCTTCCCACCTAGAACATTCTGGGGCTCCCATCAGCTCCCATGAGTCATCGGCCTGGCCAAGGACAATCTCTGAAGCTTAAGATTTGTACATTTCACAGTAAATCTGCTTTTAGTCCAGAGCACAAACATGATCAAGATACACCCACCAGGGTCCATGCCTTAACATCAGGGCTGGCTTTATGGGTGTACAACCTGGACAGCAACCCAGGGCTGGTGTTCAGAAGGATCCATGCTTTGGTTTAATGCTCTGCTGTCCGTTACCATCTAGAAACTCTTAATTTTTTTCTTTCCATCAGTATTTGTAGGAGAAGTCGATGGGACAATGGAGCCTGCATGTAAGCAGGAGATAGATGTGTCCACCTGCCTCATGATGCCCCATGAGCACATAATTCCAGTGGACCTGTGCTCCTTGGGGGTTTAATGAGACTCAAAATGAGTACAAGGGAAGGATGTTATGTTTATACCCAATAGAGCAAGTAAGGACTCTGCCAGCCACAGAAGGCCATGTTTTCTGTTCAAATCAGAACCTCCTTTGCACATGGAGAAAATGCAATGGCATTCTAAGAAACACAAGTGATCAAGAAACATAATCCTTCTTAACAGTGTCATAGCTCCCCTGTATTAGCCAACCACTCATGCCAAAAAATGACAGAGAAGGAAAGGGAGAGATGGGGTAGATATAGTCCCTTTTCCTTTCTGTCTTAACTTACTCATCCATAAGCAATGTAGCGAGTGTTGGTAGAAAGTATGCTTACCAAGAAGTGAAAGATAAAGAGTTGGGTGAATTTTCTGCATTGTTTCCACTGTTCTTGTAAGAAAAAAATACATATGTATATATGAGCTACAAAATAGAAACTGTGTGATTT
Source organism: Panthera leo (assembly GCF_018350215.1). Classification (NCBI taxonomy): domain Eukaryota; kingdom Metazoa; phylum Chordata; class Mammalia; order Carnivora; family Felidae; genus Panthera; species Panthera leo. The sequence continues at coordinate 14,930,444 of NC_056689.1, forward strand.
TGGTGATCTGCATTTAAAGTTGGCATTGCACAATGGACAGATGAAGGGTAAAATTCATGCTAATAACTCAAACTGAATTTTTATTACCTAGAATACCCTTAAATAGCAAATAAAAAAATACTTTGAGAAAGACTAGAGGAGGAAGGAAAAAGCTTTATAATCTTACTACCTCTAGTGGCACTTTTTCCCTTTGGTTTTTGAACACAGGATCTCACATTTTTATTTTGCCCTAGACCTTATAAATTTTATAGCCAGCCTGTTTCAAGTGGATGGGTACTGTTCATACAAAGACTTGTGAGTAAGATTCTGCATTTTTCCTTTTCAAATGCTTTGTCTATAGCAGTCAATAGGACAGCAGAAAGATTGCGATTTGCAATGAACTGGAAGAAATTGCCTTTTACTTTTAGATCAAAGATAGTAAGAAAGATATGAAGACATGTTGGCATGTAATGTAGGGCTAATATTTATTGACTGCCAAGCTGGTTTATTTCTACCTCAATTTTCTAATGTTTTTTAAAGAGTTTATTTATTGATTTTGAGAGAGAGAGAGAGAGAGAAAGAGAGAGAGAGCAAGCAGGAGAGGGGCAGAGAAGGAGGGAGAGAACCCTAAGGAGGCTCCATGCTGTCAGCGCAGAACCTGACGTGGGGCTTGAACACATGAAGCATGAGGTCATGACCTGAGCTGAAATCCGGAACTGGAGGCTTAACCAGCTGAGCCACCCAGGCGCCCCATTTTTACCTCAGTTTTCTAACTCCTACTTTCCACGGAGTATTAGAACACAAATCCCTAAATTCGAATTTAAGTAGGTTTTATTTCTTTTATTAAGCTCATGCTTACTAAATAAATTACAGTGCATCTATATGATGCATAATTATCTAGAAATTAAACTGACATTTCCAAAAATAGGTAATGACATGGAGGGCAAATTAGGATGGAAATTTCTAAATATAATGGGGGCAACTGGCTTGCTCAGTCAGAAGAGCATGTGACTCTTGATCTCAGGGTTGTAAGAGCCCCATGTTAGGTATAGAGATTAAATTAAAAAAAGAAATTTCTAAGTATAATGTCATCCTACCAAGAGAAAAATGTGTTTGCATAAAAAATATTGGAAGAAAAATATCAGAGTATTTTTCCTTTTGTAGCTTTCCAGTTTTTAATGTACTCGCTAATGATCACCCATTCATTTTATAATCAGAAAGTATTTCAGCAGCTTCTTACACATTTCTGTGTTCTTGGTACTCAGCATACTACCTAAAACAAAGTGAGCATTCGATAATTAGCTGATGCACTTGAATCACCCTTAATTCACGAGTGAGAAGGCTCGAGCTCACCAAACTCTCGTAGATACTGGTAAAGTAGTAAGTCTTAATAGTGAGTCTCTATGTAAATATTCAAATACTCTCCCCATCTTTATAGAGTCTTTTGGTGGAAAATCTTGCCTTGATTTACATCTGAAAAAATGGATCCTATCAACTTTTCACTCTGTACCCCTAGAAAAAATTTCTCTCTATTGACCATCCCTCCTTCTTGCCCCTCTATCGCCAGCCTGCAGCCAGCTGGATTCATCTGGGATGTTATTCTATCAGGTGACCCCCTCTTTCCCGCACCGACTTCACCATCTCCTCCTCAGGATATCCAACTTCTAGTACCTTTGCAAAATGGTACCTCTTCCCAGCCCCTCCCTCACATTACTCCTTCCCACTAGGGGGAAACTTTCAGAAAGGAAGCATAGTCCGTATTTGGTGTCTCTGCTTGCTCACCTCACTTTTCGCTCCTCGACTCGCTGCAATGTGACTTATGCTCCAACTTTCCATGGAAACAACTCTTGAAAAAGTCACCAGTGAGCCCATGGCTGCCCAAACTGAGAACTATGGGGAGAACCACATATCTTCTCCTGTCTTGCTCTTAGCCCCTGCTGGGATGTTCTTCAAGTTCTCTGTCAGCATTGCCTGCTCTTCAGCTCTCTCTCGTCCGTCCCTCTCAGTCTCCTTCACAAGCTGCCTTTTCTCTACCCACATGTTACATTACCAACTACATTTAAATTATACCACTAATACAGGCTTATAAACATACATGTGAAACAATGCCGATCAAGCTGATGTTCCTTCTAACAAACCACTTCAGTATCCCAGCCCGAGCCACCATCACTTTCTATGCCTCCCAGCTAGGGGAGGGAAGAGAGTCCATGGTTTTGAGGGGCTCCCTCAGAGCTATTTCCAGAAATGAAACAACTATGAAAACATAAAATTAAGGGGTTAATAAGCATTTTCTCTTGTCTGGTCCTTCATCTCAAAATCTAACTCATCACTCTCTCGATTGCTGGATTGAGCCACAGACGTATATGGGTTATGGTTCCCACTCCATTTATGTCGCCTGGTTTTTAACAAGATGACTCTGTTCCTTTACAGTGGGTTTAAACACATCCATGCTAAGCCAAAAGATCTGTACCGGGTCTTTGGTGTTCAGGTTCTCTGTGAATTCATCATTCCTCTTAAAGCATTGTCCATTATCCACCCCTGGTCAACAGACAAATAAGTACGATAATCAAAAAGGAAACAGGGAACAGGTTTCTCCCATAATTGGAAGAATGCTGTGAGCAAGATGAATGATCTGGAGGGCCCGCTGCTGAGATTTATAGCAGGGAGCCTGCAATTATTTAGAGAGAGAAATTGCATGTTTATAAAATCTGGGCAGACAGAGGTACAGAAGGTAGATGGCCCCCGCCTTTCACCCTGCATGCCCCGTGCACCCCTGCACTTTCCCCGGGGGCCCTCCTGCTTCTAATTACCACTGTGATGCTCAGCCTGCAATGACAGAGAACCACACAGTGACCTGTGTGACCGTTAATACCATGGTCACAGTGCCTCTTCTTTAGTAGTCAATTGCCTGGGTGGCTCAGTCGGTTAAGGTTCCGACAGCGGCTTAGGTCATGATCTTGCAGTTCGTGGGTTCAAGCCCCGTGTTGGGCTCTGTGCTGACAGCTCAGAGCCTGGAGCCTGCTTCAGATTCTGTGTTTCTCTGCTCCCCACTCACGTTCTGTCTGTCTGTCTGTCTGTCTCTCTCTCTCTTTCTCAAAACATGAATAAACCTTAAAAAAAGGAAAAGATTGTTACAGTTCCCAAGAGGGGGGGCAGGCCATGCCGTGGGGGGAGGAGTCACACAGGGAAGCACCAGAATCCCTCAGGAGGCAGAAGGCAAGGGAGGCCTGTGGGCAAGAGTCTTTACTCTGGTTCCCATGGGAAGGAACAGGTGCAGCAGGGGGTAGGTTTAGGACCGGCCGGTTTGCATACTTTCAGGGCTCTGGGGCACAGGGGGTGTCCCCACGTGTCTGGTACCTGGTCCTGGGTGATGGGGGCAGGGGGATAGCGGTCCCACCTGTAGTGTGACAGCCCAACAGGGAGGTAGTTGGCGGTGTGGGGTCCAGATTGGTTACTTTGTATTTGAAAGACACATTCTCCCGTGATTTATTTACTATCTTTAGGAACTGGCTAATGCTGGGAGGGATGGTCTTTCCAGCATTGGCAAGTCCCCAGATGCCAAAGCATCAGAAAACAGAAAATTAAAGACATGGTTAATATACATCTCTTTCCTCAGGATGGTTTTACATCCGGCACCTTATTTTACTTCCCTGTCACTGGACATAGTTCAGGACTTTCCTGTACACTGTCCCCCTGACTCTGAAACTCAAAAATGAGCTTGAGCTCATCCCCACTCACAAAGGCCCCAGATTCCTTAATTTCTTAAAGGACCAGCTCTCATACCAAAGGGTGAGCTAGGTTTTTTTTTTTTTTTTTTAATCTTTATTTTTTTTTTGAGAGAGAGAGGGAGACAAAGTGCAAGCAGAGGAGGAACAGAGAGAGAAAGGGGGACACAGAATCCGAAGCAGGCTCCAGGCTCTGAGCTGTCAGCACAGAGCCTGACACAGGGCTCGAACTCATGAACCGTGAGTTCCTGACCTGAGCCAAAGTTGGACCCTCAACCGACTGAGCCACCCAGGTGCCCCATAGCTAACTTTTGCTAATACGCTCAAGAAATAAAATTCCTGGATATACCTTTACTATCATCCAAATCAAGAAAAGATTTAATTCTTTGAGCTACTGTTTTGTTTTGAGCACCTACCAAGCTCTGCCCCAGCATATTTGTTTCTCTTTATAATACTGGACCAGATACAGATCTGAACTCTTTTGTTCCTTTTGTGCAGCTAAGCCAGGCAAACACTTAAAAGAAACTCTGCTAAATACAGAGGGAAAATATTTAGACACAGCTTAATCTTCCTTACACTTTAAAAAGCATCATTGTACACATTGTCTAATTTTATCTATCCTCACAAAACTTGGTGAAATAAACAGTTTCGTTATCTAAGCTTTACAGAAAAGGAAACCGCCCTTTAAGAGGTAAAGCGACATGCCAGAGATCACCCTCCTTAGCTGGTCAATATCACGATAGGGGCACAAACCCAAGTGTTCATGAAATCCAGCCTTCTTTTGCAAAGAGGGCAAAAACAGTTGTTTTGGAGAATATTTCTGATTGACTCTTATGTATCTCTAAGGAGAAAAGAGCATAAGAATTGGAAAAAGGGTTTTGAATCCAGAGAGACAAGGGTTCCAGTCCCAACCCCACCACTTGCTTAATGGGTGACTGACTGAGTTGCTTGTTCTGAGCCTCATTTTCTTCATCTATAAAATGGAGATACTGATGTCGTATTATCTAGTAGCATTGCTTTGAAGGTAATGCGCCCACAAAGATGTCTGGTACAAAATGAACGTGTGGTGAGGCTATCAAGGAATATTATTGTTATTATACACAGAGAGGGTATAATTTCACAGATGTTCATTTCAGTCTTCAACAGATATTTATTGAACTCCAACTATATGTGAGGAACAGAGAAAGGTTAAAGACAGACCATCTAGTAGATGGAGACTGACATTGAAACAAGCAAATACAATAAAGTGTCCTGGGTGTCCATGCCAGAGTGGTGATGGCCGTGGAGAGCCCACGGGACCTCAAGAGTGTCAGGAAAGCTTCTATAGAGGATGCGTACAGCTTTCAACCAGAGGACAAGGGCAGTAACTACTTTATAAATTTCCTTCCCTTAGTTTGATACATCATTGCTTAAAAGATAATAAAGTTGAGGGGCGCTTGGGTGACTTAGTTGGTTGAGCGCCTTACTCTTGATCTCAGAGCCATGAGTTCAAGCCCTGCATTGGGCTCTGTGCTGAGCATGAAGCCTACTTAAAAAAAAAAAAAAAAAAAAAAAAGATAAAGTTGAGGGCTGAAGTGAATTTTTAAACAGCAAAATTAATTTGAAAAGAGACAAATTCACTGAGTTGTCACAGAATTGCCAAGGGCCCACATGAGTTATCAGTGCTGGAACTAGTGGTTGGAAACATGCATTTTTCAACCAATTTATTTTTGCTCCAAAGATAAAAATTCATGAAGATTTTGCCGGAGGCACATCGAGGAACATCTGAAAGCAAAACAATGCCAAAGTGAAGAAATCCGCTCTGTGGTGAATCTTCCCCAAATTAGCAACATCCCTTAGAAAATTCCAGAATTTGGACAAAAGCTACAAAAGCATAAGTTACTTGAGGAAAACTGCATAAAAGTTAGCAAGGAATAAAAAAAATGAATGCCTGAAGATATTTATTTTTACTGATTAATCCGTTTAGCCAACGGGTTTTTATTACTTGTTTTTTTTTTTTTTTTTTAACTAAATTCTGTTCTCTGTCCCTTGTGTACTGAGGAGAAAGGGAAGAAATGGCAAAGGCAGGGCAGAGGGATGGGAGAGCCAGAGATTGAGGAGAAGGGGGAGGAGAGCAAGAAATTAGAAGAGGAACAGGAAAAAGCAGAAGGATGTATGCAATCCAGACAGTGAAGCAAAACTTATGGGAAATCCCATGTGCACACACCAACATACACACACTGACTAGTTGTACAATAGAAGCCAGGTGTCCTGTGGCCTGCAGATGTATTTCTCTTTGCATGTTTCACCTGGCATTTAAGTGGACACAGCTGTCCTCCCTGCCGCCTGGGCCTCCTGGCAGCTCTCACATAAAGTCCTGGGCACCTGTTGTCCTCACACAGTGTGGCCTAAGGCAGTGGGAGGACCATGGTGGGGGGCAGTGGGGGGCAGCATGCTGTGTCCCTGGGCAGTAGGGGGCCATGGGGGACAATGGGGGGCAGTGTGCTGTGGCCTGGGGCAGTAGGAGGCCATGGGGGGCAGAGGGGGCACTGAAGGTCAGTGGGGGACAGTGGAGGGCATCATGCTGACTCCCGCAGGCCAGGCCTCAGAACCAAATAATGAGCAGCTCACTACTGACTCAAGAGTGCCCCAAGGACTTAGTCTCAAAAATATCTTCTTGCCCCATTTTACACACAGCAATTCCTACTGTCAGAAAAAGTATGCTAACAGAGCAAGCAAAACGCAGCAGGGTCGTATTTCCGCTTCCTTGCCTTTTGTGAACGGATGACAATCTGCAAACAAGGCCTGTGGCAAACGCGGGCATGGCTGTCCGGATCCCTCTTAGCATGGCAGGCCCAGTGGTGAGAGCCAAGCTTAGCTTGTGCATGTGGCCATCAGGTCTGTGTTGAGCCCGCCCACGAGCCAGGTGCCAGAGCAAGAGCCGGAAGACTGGCCTCTTCAGCAAAAGTCAACGGGCCCATGGGGTGGATGTGCACTGAGGGTCAGCGGGTACAGGCGGGGCGGTGAGGGGAGGCTTCTCCCAGGACTGGGGAGCGGGGAGGCTGGTTTGGAGCCAGAAGGTGTTTTGTGAGGCTGCTACAGTGCTCCTTGTGGGAGACCACAAGGGACTCCGCCATGACGGTGCCCCAGGGGAGAGATTGGAAACGCATTAACGGTGGGGAAAGGAGCAGAGCTGTGACCACAAACCGAAAAGAAAGTTCAGATACTTAGGGTATCAGGTACCTCTTGCTGCGTAACAAGCCACCCCAGAATTGAGCAGCTGAGAACAGCGGGCCCTGACGTGCTCCTGGTTTGAGCTGGGCCCCTGTGTTCATTTGGGTGCTCAGCTAGGATGGGTTTCTGTCTGCACACTGTTTCTCTTCCCCGAGGAGGCCAGGCTGGTCTTGTTCCGATGGCGACGGCTTTGCAAGCACGGGGAGGGGAAGACCATCTTGGCGTCACTTCTGCTGTGTCCTAGCAATTACAGTGAGTCACCGGGCCACCCAGACTGGACAGGTAGGCCAAGAGATTCATCAGTTCATGGTGGGAATGGCAAAGAATTTGGGATCGTTTCTAATCTACCACCAGGAGAAGTCTCACTTTCTCCCCTTGGGAGCAGCCTTCTTTCCTCAGGACGCAGCCTCACCCTTTTGAGAAGAGGAGAGGGGTCACGTCACATGTGAGGGGGGTTGCTGACCAGCCAGGACAGGCTCGACCACCGACCTCAGAGCCGCCAGCGTGCTCTCGAGCAGACACCCTGGCCAGAGACTCTTCTGTGCTCCCTGGACTTGTAGGTCCTAAGCCAACTACTCTGTGAGCTGTTCAGCCCTCAAGGCTCTGGTCTGCTCTGACCCTTACTGGACTAGGTTGCCTGACTTCCTCATTGCTGAGCCCAGCTCAAAACTCCCCCAGGCCTCAAAGTGACTGATCTCCAGCCACAGGTGACTCCAACCCCATCCCTGGCAAGCTGGCCAGGAGAACAGAACCTTGGCTTCTGTCTGTCTGCCCATCCAAGGCCCAACCTGCTTGATTTGCTTGTGGCCTCTTATCTATTCATGGATCCCCTCTGCTCCACACCAGTGTCCCCTACCCACACTCCTCCACTATTTCCCGTGCCTGCTGGGAACCCCAACTTCCAGCCCCCCATGTACACCTAACTCTCGTCTGTGGATTCCTCTCAGTCACAGCCTTCATCAGGCTGCTCCTTCTGTGAACACTTGTGATGCTTTTTACCATAACAGAGAAGAGCTTGAAGATGAAGGGAATTTCTTGTACAGGTGCTATAAAGAGAGCCCATTTTAAAACACCCCCCAGAGTAGAGGATAATCCATTTTCTAGAGCCAGAGTCTTTACATCATGCAAGATTTGATTGCCATTACTGATTTTTTTTTTCTAAATTATTCAACTCTTTCTTCTGTGAGGATGAAGTTTAAAGGTGCATGGGGAGATTTTGAAAATTCTATTAAACTTAAAAGAGAAAACAAAAGAAAATTCAAAGTAGGATGAGTTCAAAGAGAGACATTTAGAGTCAAGGGATAAGGAGGGAGTTTTCTTCTGCTTTTTTTCAGCAACTCAGAAATAAGCTGTGTAATTTAAATGAATTTGGCAGTGAATGGAAATATAATCCTTTAAGTACTTATTTCAGACATTTCTAATCACTGGAGGCAAGTTAGTTTTTGAGCCCAGCCTTTGAATAGGGAGATGAGGTGTAGTAATCATAGTGAATGTGTATTCTTCCTGAGTCAGGATCACGAGTGTGAGTGTCAACTCACACTTGTGGCTGTGATGTAGTCTATGTGCCCCCAAACTAGTTCATGAAATTTGATTAAACATGTGTATTCAGTAAATGGGCAAAATCAGGACTCATTTCAGGGAGAACATGGAGCCTCTTCTGTTGAATCAAGTGCGTGGGTCCTTTCTCCCCCTTCTTGGGGATTGTTTTATTGCTCAAATGTCTCCCCTACCTCTTTCCTTTTATTTATGTATTTTGGTGTTTCTCCTGGGACTCAAAGAGGACAGGTTGGTGAAGACCAAGGCCTGGACATTACGTGGTGCCTCTCTAGCCTCTCTCTGAAATTTAATTACAAGTGTAAGCCAGTCCTCTTGTACCCTGCACTCTTGAGCCACAAGAAGTCACCAAATTATGCGTGTGTCTCATCCAGAGGTGGAGAGAATAAGGCATCACCATGGGTGTGGGTTTGCCACCAACGTGGGCCGACAAAAACCGGAACAGAATTCTGAAGTGTATTTGAAACATTTGCAAAAGAACCTTATAGAAACAATGTCTCCCCCCCCCCCATCCCCCCAGCTATATCCCCTTGAGGCCAGCAATCGGGGTTTATATTCACTTTGGATCCCCAGATGAACAGGGCCTAAGTCACTGATTCCATTGGGTACAAGTCTGGTCTCCTGCAGGGGGCGCTGCTCAGAGGTGTTTTGGTCCCATCAGCCGCTGCTCCCAGCAGGAGGCCGGTGCTCAGGCTGGCTCAGCTGGATGCCACGGGATCCTGGATTCATCAGAGCCCATCACCCTGACCTCACCCACCTCAGCCATCTCATCTTGAGACATCTCCACACTCAATGCTTGGAGAATTCACTGGTCATATAAATGGGGGGGGGGGGGGGGGAGGGGGGAGGGGGTGCGGCAGCTTCTTAATTATAATTTCTCAAATGAATTAATTGGCTTTCAGGTTTTCGATATCAGTCTTTTGAGCTTAGTCGGTACGCGTCTGCGTCTAGAAAGAAGAGTGGCAAAATGAACTTTCCAAGCCTGCAGGCTGAAGGCAGGGTTTGGCAAGATTGCCAAGGAATGGAGGGCCACCGTGTGGAGCGTCTGGGGAAAGGCCAGGCAGTCTTTCTTCTCCGGTGACAAGGCTCACCAACGACCCAGGCAGAAGGGCAGAGTACGTTTTTCTCCATGCTTCTGCCTCCCGTTCACGCGTGTGTGTGTTTTCCTATCCACTGTGCAGATTCCCCAAAGGCTTCAGTCACTCCTGACGGACCTTGTTAAATCTTGCACAACGCTGAGTGCAAAACGTGGGCTTCCGTCCTCACGGAGAGAGAGCTCTTTTTCACCGGAAGATAAATTTTTTATTTCTAGCTGTACTGATTTGAGAAATAAAATGTTCACACGCCTGGTAAATACAGTTAACAACAAACAGGAGCTGTGGTGCACTTCCTGGGTGCACAGCTCAGAGTTAGGCACCAGCGGAGGCGAGGGGATGAGGTACTGATGGTAGGCTCCTTGGTGGGAACTGGCTAGTAAGGTGGTACCCACTGACCAACTCTGCAGCAGCCAGACAGCCATCACACGGTCAAGTGTGATAGGGGAAGCAACACCCTCAGGGCCTTTTTTCCCCCTCTCAATTTGGGGAACTCCATGTATGTATGTATTTTTCATTTAAAAAGTTGAGTAATATGTGATTATTATGAACACATTAGTAATAGGAAACATCTTCGGGCCCCTGGGTGGCTCAGCCGATTGATTGAGCCTCCGACTTCAGCTCAGGTCATGATCTCGTGGTTCGTGGGTTTGAGCCCCGCCTGGGGCTCTGTGCTGACAGCTCAGAGTCTGGGGTCTGCATTGGATTCTGTGTCTCCCTCTCTCGGTCCCTCCCCTGCTTGTGCTGTGTCTGTCTCTCTCTCAAAATAAATACACACCAAAAAAAAACCATTTTTTAAATAAAAAATAATAGGAAACATCTAAACAAGATGAACATGGTCACCTGTCTCTCATGAAGAAACTTCCAGGTTAGGACAGAGAGACCTGCTTGTTCTTTTTGACAGCTGCATGGCACTCCCCGGGGGATCCTTGTTGTAAGGCACTGTGGAATCTTCTATCCAGAGCTCTGTTCCCTTCCCTTCATCACTGATCATGCCCCGCCCACCGTGGGAAGATGTCGGGGTACAGACCCACACGTGTGGATGGGACTGTGTGGCTTTGCCTGCAGGTTATGGGTTCACAGAACCCCTGCTCAGGGGTCCCTGCTGCTTCTGGCTGAAGTGGCCAAAGTCCTGCCCACAGTGACAGCTGAATTCATGGTTGGGGACCCCTAATTTTCCCCTTATCCTTCCCGTTTTCCTTTCTTTCATTTTCACCTGTTTTTGTTTTGGTTTCTTAATCCTGCCTCCCACGGGCCCCATGGATCCTTACCAAGTCCTGAGGCCTCGAAGGCCGATGAAGGAGAGTCTTGTTTTTGTCTCTACTGCCCTTTTAGGGGTCAGGTCTAGCCTCTGCCCAAAACTAATTTTGAAATCTTCCTAGGGTTGGGGTATGAGTAATTTAAACACAAAGGGAGACAAAAGACTTTATCTTGATCTGTTTTCAGTAAATGCATATAAAACACTCAGAATTTAGACGTTTGGACACAGAGGAGGGCATAGCTTGGGGAAGTACAACGATAAGCAATTTTCAGATGTTAATTATAATTAAGTTTCCTCTTTACTGAAACCTTTACAAGCAACTTCTGTGAGATGAGATCAAATTTTCAGTAGACTTTTCAGGCCAAGTTTTTTTCATGTAAAAACATAATATTTTTCAGCTTACGTTATAGCTCCAGGGAAATAATTACCTTCAGCCAACAAGGTTAATGGACATCTCAAGATCTATTCATTTAATTCGAAGAAGATTTCAGCTGCTAATGCTGAGCTCTGTAGCCAATTATAACAAAGGGATATCGTTTATAATGGAAGTTCAGGTTTCTTTCAGTGTCATTAAATCTCCACTGCCATGACCTCCATCCTTACCCCAACTGTTGAACTCGTCTCGAAGCCTAGAGGCAAATGACAGTTGGAAGAAGTTGTTTGTCACATTGCATTATCTTTGATGTTGGAGGAAAAGGAAGGCTCCTCAGATGGTGCCACTGTGGACTTGACCTTGCTCAGTGCAGGTGTTCAGACCTACATCCAGAGAGCTGATTAGGCAGTGGAAGAAGCAGGCATGTCAGAGGCCACTAGGACCCTGCCCTTGCAGACTGAGGAAGTCACTTTCTCTGCACCCACCCTGCCTGACTGGGGATGAGAAACAGGTTGTGATAATCTCTCATGAATATAACATTCACTCCTTCTTTGGCTCAGGGGAGCTTTCGGAGGCCACAAACATGGGGGAAGATGCCAGAATATGGGGTCAGAATATGTGATGTGGAGTCCCAATTTGTCACTCACTGTCTGTGTGATTTCGGGGTGAAATATCTTTGAGTCTCATATTCCTCATTCTTGAAACTGATGAAAATGTGTTTTGTTTTGAAAGGATCAAGAGAGATGAGCAAAATGAAAGTACTTGCTGCATTTTAAAAACACTTTGCAAATGTCAGATTTGTATAATTATTGCTAATGAAAACCTCCTCTGCCAACCATTCAAAGGCTGCTGACAACCTAGTGATATTTTTGTTTTTAATCGGGGATCTTTCTGGCTGGAAGGCTGGATTCCAAAGGGAAGCTAGTTTCCTCCCAGGAACAGGAGGTAGAAAATTAAGCTCATTGAATCTGTTGTGTCATGGGGAGTCAGATGCCATCCAGCTAGCACCTGTCTCATGAGGTACCCATCTCAAGGTTTCTTGTGGTGAATTTGATCTCAAGTATGTGTTTACCCATCAGGGTTAGGGATAAGGAGGCTTGACTTAAAAAAAGTTTCTAGCTGTTCCTAGAATGTTTACTTGAAACATTCAGACACACACACACACACACACACACACACACACACACACACTCCCTAAATATAAGAGAAATATACACATCAGGGAGAAAGAAATGAGCAATCAGATTTGTGCCAAAAGGCAGGGGCTCAGGTGACTGATTTAACCATCTCTTCCTTATATCCATTTCACCCCCCCCCCTCCGGGGGAGTTTTCTATTTCTCTCATACATTTTATTTTTGGTGGAAAGATACTGTGTTGCCTCGGTGAGTGGTGGGCACGTTACCATTCTCGAACTTGGGGCTCTCAGTAGCCTATTATTTAGCAGAGGGAAGTTTTATTATGAGCGAAAGATGCAAAGCATGGGGAAAAACAAACACACAACCTAAATGGCAGCTTCTGGCAAGTTGTAGCTACACCTCTGTGTCTCGTGGCCCCCCAGGACTTAGGTATTTGTTTAAGGAAACTTGGGCTTCAGTGAGAAAGAAGGAGCATTCTTGGATGCACTAGAGGGGGTGAGACCTCTGGGCACCCTCTGTCCCCCCACAGCACCCGGCAAGGGATCACAGTGTGGGGAGAAGTCATAAGTAAGATGCCCAGAAGATTCCCGAGTGGAAACAGGCAGAGAGATGGAGAACTTGGACGTGAGATCTGAACATCTTGAACGCCACAATCTACCATATTTACAATTTACGATGATGGTAATAAATGGGTGGTTCACATTTGCATGAACACGATTGAACTTAGTTCCAGTTCCTGTGTGTGATATTTGTGAAAAGGGTAATTTATTTGAAAGACTAAACCTATTTATTCTATCTCTAAAAATCCTAGTGAAGGCTTAAAATAAGAGGAAGATAGGAAGTATGATATCCCAAACTGCATAAACCGGCAATTAAAAATTGTCACCCAAATGGATAACTATACAAAAGGAACGATCAGTATTGAAAATATCAAAATAGCATCCATTGGCTCCTTCAACGCATATTTCCCAAGCCCCCATTATGTGTCAAGGTCCAGGTATTTAAAGACGCTTACAAACTAGTTGGGGAAGACAGACAATTACGAGAGAATTCACAGGGTGTTCTGAGACTGGCAGGTCAGGGTTGGGAGACGAGGTGGGCTTGCAGGAGCAGTGGAAGCTTTCCCGAGGGGGAGGTTATCAATCCCATACTAAGGCAGATCTATTCAAGAGCCAGATTGTGACGGAGAAAGGAGCTCGTGTCAGAAGGTAAGTCAACAACCATCCCCCTTCGGCAAGGAAGGCTTGCTAAGAAAGAGAAAGAACTGTGTGCTCAGTGAGTCAGCCAATTTACTTTCTGACTCAAGCTCCCTATCTTGTCCCAAAGCCATAACAGACTGTCCTAGACCAGCAGCTGCTCTGTGGGGCGTACTTTGAGCACCAGGCTAAAGGACAATTAAGAGTTATTCAGGGAGAAGGGAAGGAGCGGTGTCTTGGCAGAATGCAGCTCAGCAAGCGCCAAGCTCATTTTAAGGGAAGGAGGCATCAACAGAAAGAAATCTCATTCCCGCCTCCATTGCCAACTCACACCAACCTCCTGTGAAAATCTTCCCCAAGAAACATTGTGCAGAACTCTGAGAGAAAAGAAGGCTTCTTCCTTAGCCTCTGAGGCCAAAAGGCTCAGTTCCTTCCAGGGAAACCTTGAGATAAGGAAGCACAGGACACCTTGCGTTGGAAGAGAAACTTGACAAACCGAGCCCAACAGCGACACCTATGGGCGGCGCCCGGGTTTTGCACTTGGGAAAACTAGGTTCCTCTTATGTGTCCTCTGTTGAAGGAACAGAGAGGCAAGAAAGGTTTAGCTATTTTACAAAGAAAGAGTAAGAAAAGAGGAGGATTGGAGCTGCCTTTGTCCACAGCCCTTATCTCTGAGACTGGACAGCTGCCGGGGGTGGGGGGTGGGGGAGGGGTGGGGGTGAAGGAGGGGATTCCTGGAGGGGCTGCCCCACACCATCCTCACTGTGACCGGAAATGCCCCCTGAGTGCTTTCCTTTGAATTAAGCAGGTTCTCTCTAATAATCACCTTTTAAAATCCAAATCTCCCTGCAAAAGGATAAAGCTAAGCTTGACTTAGTTTTCAATCAAAAGACTGAATGCACTGACTTTTGAGCTGTTTTCCTTGAGGAATAAAGAGATTTGCTCAAGGTGGGTTCACAGGCTTACTGAGACAAAAAGGGAAAGTCAGGAAGAAAAAACACAGCTAAAACAAACTTCACACACCCTGCATTGTGCCCAGAGCCAGTCCCAAGACTGTCGCCTGTGAACCCATTCTTATGAAGACTTAGCTATTTGCTTCTTTTTGCCTCTATAGAACCTGGGCATCCTTGGGATTCACAGAATACTTCTCCAGATTTCAATAGGACTCACTTATGCCTTTTCCAAGAACATGTAGCTTCCAGTAATCTTTCTATTGTTTAGAGTTGTAAGAAACAGGACAAGTTACTTCCCTTTTCACTCCCCTGTTGGGATCATGCTCAGGAGGGAAAGGCTGGGCTCTGTGATGTTTTTGGGGCATGTGAGTGGTTGGAAAAAGCTTCTGCCTCCCTGGGCGATGGGCACTTCCCACTTAGGTTTGGCAAGCAGTGGATGGAATATCAACCATTTTAAAAAAGAAATGTCAACTAGAGTAGAATGAACCGAGCTTTAAAGATAGCCGTGCTTCTCAGCCAGGAGGGTGCTTGGAAAATGCAGATACAGATACAGAAATGCCAGAATTCCACAAGGGAGTGAGACCTTCTTATCCCGGTGGGGTGAAGGAGGGCTCCTGGCAGATCAGGTGTTTGTACACATTAAGCTCTACCCAGGCGATAAAGAGACTTCCCTGGATGGTCCAACTAAGGAGCTGGATTTGTCCTCCAGGCCCCAGAAATGAATGGCAGAGTTTTGTGGAAGAAGAAACACGTGGCATTGGTCGTTGTCCTTGGGTCTCCTGCTGTGTGCTCAGCACTGGCCGAACAATCTAAATATAGGAGGTCAGAGCGTCCAAGACCCCTTCCTCTGCCTTCAGTCAGGCATGGTTCTGACAGTTAATAGCTGCTGCATGGAGCTTGGCTTCACTGAGTTGATCTTTCCCTAGAAATTTCTATGCATATGGAATATTTTGCAGCTAAGGGTTTTCAATAATTTATCCTCCCTAAGTGCTAGGGGCTGTGGCAAATGCTTCATATACATTAACAAGTCAGGAAATGAAAGCTTTTGAAAATTTTCAATGTTGCCCAAGATAAATGAAGAAGTGATGGAGCTAGAATTCAGACGCCAGTCTTTCCTTCCGGAAACCCCACTGCTTAATCACCCTGCTCTGCCTCCAAAAGGCATAATTTTGGACATGCTGCCTTCTCTGCCTTTGGACTAGCTCTCCCCTACAGAGGCTTCTCCTGACCCTTTGAGGACCATTTCCCTTTCCTACCTGTAGATGAGGCTCTGTGCTCTCCTACAATTCTTGCACCTCTGACCCTCTTGTGGATCCGCAAAGAAAAGTAATGATTCTAGGGTCCCAGCAGACATCCAGCACATCAGAACCTTCTGGAGTTAGGGCTTCAGTATCTCTAACTGTAAATACTGTAGTCTGTAAACACACGAGGCATTATAAAATTCAACATAGGTTGATCATACAGCTATCTTCTTCCTCAACTTTCCCTCACTGGAGAACTTTTTTTTTTTTTTTTTAATTTAGAAATAATGGCTTTTCTGCGGAAAAAAATCTCTAGATGAGAATCACTTACAGATGATAAGTTGGAAGTTCTAATATTTTTCTTCTAATGGATCAAGTTATTATTAGGCCAATCTGCTATAATGGAAAAGGCTCCAGATAGAGAGATGGGAAGGGTTCTGAATCTCACCCCCTGCCCAGATACCAACACACCTTTGGGCTCACGGCCAATTGCTTAAATCTTGTGAGGCTCCATTTTCTCAGCTGTATAATTTGAGGGACGCGTAGATGGTGTCTCAGGGTCTCTACCATTTTATTATCATAAACATCACAAATCAATAAGCATTTCAAAGCTCGGATAAGCGCATTTCTATTAGGTAAAGATTGTCCTATTTTCTCAATGGTAGCCATATTTCTTCTGAGAGTCTGTGGTATGCTAATAAGGGGGGAGTATTTTTTTTCTCCACCTGGACACCTCAGTGTGTTTTTTAAAGCCGACAAGAAAAAAAAGGCACACATCGTGAGTAGCTAATGGATACCAGGCACTGTGTTAGGCACATAGCATTGTGTTCTCACTTCTAAGGAGAGGGGTGGAGAGGCCCATCTCTAATATAGTTGTTTACTGGGGGAGTAATTCCTGAGAGCGTGCAGCATTATTTATGTTATTCGAGGTGCTAGAGATACAACAGTAAATGAGAGACACAAAATCATGACATTTTATAAATACTGAGTGACTCCACAAATATTTATTGAATACCTCTCATATTCCAAACACTGCACTAGTTGTTGTGGGTACCAGAGTGAACAGATTTCTTTTTTTTTTTTAATGTTTATTTATTTTTGAGAGAGAGACAGAGCACGAGTGGGGGAGGGGCAGAGAGAGAGGGAGACACAGAATCTGAAGTAGGCTCCAGGCTCTGAGCTGCCAGCACTGAGCCGACGACATGGGGCTCGAACTCACGAATCACGAGACCATGACCTGAGCCGAAGTCAGACACCCAACCAATTGAGCCACGCAGGCATCCCCAGAATGAACAAATTTTTGACCTCATCACTTGCTTAGCTCAGCCAACTAAAACAATGAATGGGCACTGTTTATAACATAAAAGTGCTCTGGAAATATCAAAGGCATCTATACTAGAGGGACCTTTACCCTCACCTGGTAAAATGTGAGTTAACCAAGATGCTCAAATCTGAAGTGATAGCTTTGCTTATTTATGTACAGGATTCTGCTGTTGACCTGGCTACTCTTTAAACATAAATTTAGGTAAGTAATAATATCTATAGCGTCCCTATCTGTATATCCTCATTTTCTCCCTCTTCTTCTGTTATACATGAATTTCTTTTTTAGATATCAATACTTTGTCTTTTTTTGGTGAGAGATCACTGATACACTCAAGCCTAATTCTTTGAGATATAGGATTCCAAATAACTTTGGGTCATCACTAGCAAAGCATATTATGAGTTACCTGTAGGCAGAAAGGTCGAGAGAAGGCCATCATCCTACTTGATTCAGCTCAATTTGAAACTGTTGGAGAGTGATCGCACTTTATATTCTCTTCAATCTTTGCAAGAGTCTGGAAATGGACACAGTCCAGTCAGATGGTTGATACGCCTGGAAACTTTCCAAGCTCAGACAGGTCTAGATATAAGCAATGAATGTTAAAAAAAAGAATGTCTTAGTCAGTTGTGAGAAAGCCATAGGTTCAGAGTGTTTCAGTAAATCACAGGAGTCTTAGTATCCTGACTTTCCCCAATCAACAAAAGAAAACAGTTAAAGGGGTTTGGTGTGGAAAATTCAAATAAGTACTGAAAACATAATATTAAGTTATATTTATTTCATTGCTTTTTTTAAAAGTTTTTATTTTGAGAGAGAGGGAGAGGCAGAGAGAGGGAGAGAAAGAATCCCAAGCAGGCTCTGCACTGTCAGCACAGAGCCCGATGAGGGACTCGGTCTCACAAACTGCAAGATCATGACCTGAGCCTAAATCAAGAGTTGGATGGTCAACCGACTTAGCCACCCAGGCGTCCCTATTTATCTCATTACTTTTTATTGGAGGTTCTAAATTATAATTCATATTAAAATAACCAGTTATGAGAATTCTAAATTCAGGAGTAAGAGAGTTTGTACAGTTATCCTAATTAATCAGGTTATGTCTCTTTTTACATTTGTCCAACAAACATTTACTGAGTGTCTGCTAAGAGACAGCCTCTCAGTCCCAGCTACAATGATGGATCAGATGTGGGAAGAGAGTTAAAGCTTCGCAGAGAAATGAATCCTTAAGCTGGATCTTGAGGGATGTGTAGGAGTTCATCAGAAGGGCAAGGTGTATTTGGGCAGCCGGAGAGGGGGGAGACAGAGGCAGGGGATGAAGGAGAGGTAGGAAAGGAGTCCAGGCAGAGGTAAGAGCCTGAACAATGGCAACAACAATGAAACCACATTATGTATCAAGGGAGCCACAAATCCCAGAGTTCAGGAGTGAGAAACCAGCAGGAGGCAAGGCTCAAAACTCCTGGTGCCACTGGTAATGAAGGAGCCCCCACCAAATTCTGTACCTGAAGGGAGCCACTGACAAGTTTTAAACCAAAGGGATACAGGATAAGGTTATATTTTAGGAAGGCTCGTTGTATTACACTATCACTATGAGCACTTCATCGTACCTGTGTATTAGCAATTCACCGTATTAGCATTTCAGACCTCTCGTATCTCGTGTTGAGTAATTTTCCCGTGGCAGTAACTTCTCTAACTCCCAACACCTGTGAGTGTAGGGCCTTTTGCATTCCTCTCAAGTTCACATCTTTAAGGTGCCCCAGAAAAAAAACAAAACAAAACTGAATTTCACTATTTTAAATAACGCTGAGGCTAGGGGCACCTGGATGGCTCAGTCGGTTGAGCATCTGACTTCGACTCGTGTCATGATCTCACTGCGGTGAGTTAGAGCCCCGCATAGGGCTCTGTGCTGACAGCTCAGAGCCTGGAGCCTGCTTCAGATTCTGTCTCCCTCTCTCTGCCCCTCCCTTGCTTGTGTGCTCTCTCTCTCTCTCTTTATATATATGTAATATAAAACATTTAAAAAATGTAAATAACTCTGAGGCTTAATGTTTTTTGTGAAGGCAGAAGAGCCGCCCACTTGATTTTTATCCACCTTATGAATATTGATTTGTTGAATGTGAATTAAAAAACAGTGGAGTCATGTTTTCTGGTTTGAAAAGTTAATTACACATGTAAAATCTGTGCTAAACCATTGAGTGGACTTTACTCTAGCACGTGCTTTTAGCAAGTGAATTGATCTTTATTTTAAGTGGCATGGCCTGAGCTTGAAAAGTTTCTTTGGGGTAAGGGAATTAATTAGTCCAGACTGATAAATGAAATTGTTTAGGTCTGTCTCACTCTGGTGGATTTCGCTTCTGAGACACTGAAACTTGGGTTGGACCATGGCCATTTACTACATTTGTTTTTTGCTTTCAAAAGCCCAGTGATTCCCAGATGAGTGGATCTTGGCAACTAGTAAATGCCTTATCTATCTGGGGAAAATGCTGATAGCAAATTTCAGGCAATTTAAAATGATCTAATAAAAGGTTTTTCAGATGATCTGGCAAGGTGGTGCTCAGCATTGACAAACAAGGGCTTTCTTGTTCCACCAGGAGCCAGTGGGAACCTGGCCAATAAGAGATGCTCGCTGGTGCCTGTTGGGTGAACACAGATTGTCAGGAATCTGTATTTGGGCTCTGACAGTCTTTTGCTAACAGTGAAAGAATGTAGTATAATTCAGTAATTAAAGAAAGGAAATATTGTGAAATGAGACAAGAAAATACCGTGTTATCTTGGTTCTCAGCTAAAATTTGGGTTTTGATATTCTGTCAAACATGAGAACATTCCTGCTCCCAAATATTACTGGACAATGAAATTCCACGGATGGCCTTGATAACAAAAGATCTAAACTCACATCATTGGCATTTGGAAGACAAGAAAGAGGGGGAGGCTGAACAAGTACTCAAAGAAATAATGGCTGCAAACTTCCCAAATTTTGCAATAGATGTGAGCCTCTGGATCCAAGAAGCCGAGCAGACACCAACAGGATAAACCCAGAGAAATGTGAGTCCAGACACATCATAAGGAAACTTCGAGAACAAAGATACGACATCTTGAAAGTGGTCAGAGAAAAAGCACACCTTCTCTAAAGAAGAAAACAATTCAAAAAGCCAATTTCTCACCAAATACCTGGAGGGCAGGAGGAAGCGATCCAGTCTTTGGCAAGTTCCAGAATCCTATATCCAGTGAAAACAGCCTTTAGTAAGGAAGGGAAAATCAAGACATCCTCAAATGGAAGAATACTCAGAGAATGTGCCCAGTTGACCTACCCTAGGAGAGGAGCTTCCCTAAGTAGAAAGGAAATGATAAAAGAAGGAAAGAAGGAGGCCAGCCAGCCAGGGCATTTTAACCAATAAGCAGACAAGCACAACACAAAATACTGTGCCCCACATCAGGCACATCAAGAAGGAAGAAAGAACATGGTAAGCCAAAATATAGATAAGTACAGTACGCCTTCCTTCTCCTCTTTAGTTTTCTAGATTATGTTCTATGGTGTAAGGAAAAATTATAACACTATCGGATGTGGTTCTAAATGTATATAGGGGCAATGTTTATAACAATTACATCTAGGGGCACATAAGGAGATATAAAAGGTGGTGAGATTTCTATACCATGCTGAAATTGGTAAAATGACCATGCCAGTAGACTGTGATATATTATACCTGGAGGAAAAACTTAAAAAGTTATGCAAAGAGATATACTCAAAACACCATAAATATATTACAAAAATGGAGTTATAAAAAATATTTGATTAATACTCAAGAAGGCAGGAAAAAGAAAACTAGGGATACAAAAAAGCAGAGTACCAGGGTGCCTGGGTGGCTCAGTTGGTTAAACGTTTGACTCTTGATTTTGGCTCAGGTCATGATCTCAGGGTTCATGAGTTCAAGTCCTGCATTGGACTCTTTGCTGGCAGTGTGGAGCCCGCTTGGGATTCTCTTTATCTCTCCCTCTCTCTGTGCCTCTCCCACTCATGCTATCTTTTTCTCCCAAAATAAATAAACTTAAAAAAAAATAACAGCATACAAAGATAATTATTATCAAAAAATAGACAATAACAAGTGTTGGTGAGCGTGAGGAAAAAAACTGGAACACTTTTGCTTTGCTGGTGGGAATGTAAAATGGTGCAGCCACTGTGCCAATGGTATGGCAGTTCCTCAGAAAATTAAACATAGAATTCTCTTACTTCTTGGTACATACCCCAAATTATTGAAATCAGGGGCTTGAGCAGATACTCATACACCCAAGCATTATTCACAGCAGCCAAGAGGAGGAAGCAACCCAAGTGTCCATTGATGGATGGATGAACGGATCAACAACACGGGATCCACACATACAATGGGATATTAACCCTAAGAAGGAAGGGAATTCTGACACAGGCTACAACATCAATGAGCCTTGAGGACATTACATGAAATGAAATAAGTCAACCACGAAAAGAAAAATACTGTATGATTCCACTTATAGGAGCTATCTAGAGTAATCGAATTCATAAGATAGAGAGTAGAATAATGGTTTCCAGGGGCTAGAAGGAGAGGAGAAAGGGGGAGTTAGTCTTTAATGGATACAGAGTTTCAGTTGGGAAAGGTGAAGAATTTCTGGAGATGGATGGGGATGATGGTTGCACAATAATGTGAATGTACTTAAAGCCACAGAACTGTACGCTTAAACATACAACATTTGAAGACAGATTGGCAGTGTGGATGAAAAACCATGACCAACTGTGTGCTGAAGTGAAGAAACGCACTTCAAATACAGTGATATAGGCAGGTTGAAAGCAAAAGGATGCAAACATAAATCAAAAGAAAGCAGGAGTGGCTACATAAATGTCAGATAAAGTAGACTTCCAAGCAAAGAAATTTACCGGAGACAGAGAGGGACATTTTATAATGATACAAGGATCAATGCACCAAGAAGACATAGCAGCCTTAAATGTATATGCACCAAATAACAGAACTATAAAATACGTGAAGCTAATGCTGGTAGAAATGAAAGGAGGGGCACTTGGGTGGCTCAGCTCAGGTCATGATCTCACGGTCCAGTCTGTCAGTTCAAGTCCTGCCTCAGGCTCTGTGCTGACAGCTCAGAACCTGGAGGTGCTTCAAGTTCTGTCTCCCTCTCTCTCTCTCCTTTCCTCTTCACACTCTGTCTTTCTCTCTCAAAAATAAATAAACATTAAAAAAATTTTTTTTAAGAAATGAAAGGAGAAATAGGCACATTTACAATCATAGTTACACACTTCAATGCCTTTCTCTCTACAATTTATAGGAGGACAACACAGTAAGTCAGCAATAATGTAGCAGAGCTCAACAAAACCATCAGCAAACAGGAGCTATTTGGCATTTATAGAGCATTCCAATCAATAACAACAGAATACACAGTCTTTATAAGTGGCCATGACATGTATACCAGTATATATCAATCGCATCTGGGGCCATAAGACAGACTTCAAAAAATTTAAAAGAGTTTGAAATTTTACAGACTATATTGCCTGACCACAATGGAATCAAATTAGATATCTATTGACTTATTTTTGATCAACACATCAATTGATGTATTGATCTATTATTATCCAGAACGATGACGGGAAATTCCCAAAACTTGGCAACTAAATTTCATGCTTACATATAATTCATGGGTGATGAATTATTGGAAGTTTCAAAGGAAATTAAAAAAAAAAATAAAAAGCAGTTGAGGGGCCCTGGGTGACTCAGTCAGTTAAGTGTCGGACTTTGGCTCAGGTCATGATCTCATGGTTCGTGAGTTTGAGCCCTATATCAGGCTCTGTGCTGACAGCTCAGAGCCTGGAGCCTGCTTCAGATTGTGTCTCCCTCTCTCTGCCCCTCCTGTGCTCATGCTCTGTCTCTCTCTCTTTCTCTCTCTCTTTCTCAAAAATAAATAAACATTAAAAAAAAAAAAAAAAAGAAGTGGGAGAGTAGCCACAGACTACTCACCTGAGACACAGAGTGAAATAAGTAAATAAAGATGATTGCTAGAGGCACCATCACGATCAAATAAAGTGATAAATTTATTTCTCTAAGAGGCAGCAACTTTCACTCAAACATTTTTCTTTTATTTTTTCCCTTAAGATAATGTAGGACCCTGTATAAGCATTCTTCAAAGAAACAGAGCCAATATGATATATAGATATAAGTATAGATACAGATCTATAGAGAGAAATAGAGGAAGAGATTTATTATAGGGCATTTGAGGACACGATTATAGAAGCTGACAAGTCCCGAAGTCTGCAGCTGGTACATGAGAGACCCAGGAGGGCAGGTGTATAATTGCAGGTTGGGGCAGAAGGCCTGAGACCCAGCCGAGCTGATGTTACAAGCTTCAGGGCAAAGCAGGCTGGCCAGAGACCTAGGAAGAGCCCATGTTGCTGTTTGAATCCAAAGGCAGGAAAAACAATCTGTTCCAGCCTAAGGTGGGCGGGCAGGCAGGTGCGCCCTGTTACTTGGCATGAGGGTGAGCCTTTTTGTTCTATTCAGGCCTTAAGGGATTGGATGGGGACCACGCCCGTTAGTAGGGAGTCCACTTTACTCAGTTCACTGATTCCAATGGATTACACATAAAAACAGCCTCACAGCAACACTCAGGCAAATATCTTGGCATTCCGAGGTCCTGCCAGGGTGAGAAAAGTGAACCATCATAGACCTGATAGACGGAAACTGAATATGGAAAGAGGGCCTGGCTGATGGAGCAAAGTCCTGAGAGAGGGGGGTCACGGTGAGGGGGTCAGTCTGTGAGGAGCAGGGCTGGTATGTCACCTGGGTGTGGGATGTGTGTAACATAGGGGTGGTGAGCCTAGCTTCAAGGACAATTAAAATCTCTTCATGTTTCAAAATGAGTAACGTTACTACTTTTCGGGATGAAAACTCACTACGTTCATTCCTTTCTAGTGAAAAAGAAATGAAACTTTTTACCACTCACTTGCAAAATGACTACCAACAATCACAAGTGAACTGTTAAATTTCGTAATTTTATTCAGTCTCTGACAACTAAAGAAGAATCAACAAATTATCAGTCTCCCTGAGGCTGTGTCTTATATGCAGTCCTTTTCATTCAATGTGATTTAATTAAATTAAATGTATTTATTTAATGAAATATTCAAAAAAATTTTTTTAACGTTTATTTATTTTTGAGACAGAGAGAGACAGAGCATGAACAGGGGAGGGGCAGAGAGAGAGGGAAACACAGAATCTGAAACAGGCTCCAGGCTCTGAGCTGTCAGCACAGAGCCCGATGCGGGGCTCGAACTCACAGACTGTGAGATCATGACCTGAGCCGAAGTCGGACGCTTAACCGACCAAGCCACCCAGGCGCCCCTATTTAATGAAATATTTAAACTGAAGCCTGAGTGTTCTACTGAAATTCATCCCTGAAGCAGACCCAGAGTTCATTGCTACCTTGGAGATCATTGCTACCTTGGAGAAAGTTACTCCCAAGAATTTGCAAAGTTCTTTACTTTTAAGGTTTTTTTTTTTAAGTTTATTTATTTATTTTGAGAGAGAGCGAGAGAAAGTGGGGAAGGGGCAGATAGGGAGAGGGAGAGAGAGAATTCCAAGCAGGCTTTGCACTGTCAGCACAGAGCCTGACGTGGGGCTCAAACTCATGAACTCACTAAGCTGAGTCGGACACCGAACCAACTGAGCCACCCAGGTGCCCCAAAAGTTCTTTATTTTAAAGAAGCAACTCTGAAGCCTGCCTGTACAGGAGAGGAAGTTCATAAGAAAGATGACTTTATAAAATCCTCTCCAGTTACCCACATGGAATATGGCAGAACATTTTACTTTAAAATGGAGGACTCTTTCTAGCAATTAATCTTATGGTCTACTATCCTTTAAATATCTAGACTCACTTTTGAGCTCTTGCTGCAGTTAAGGGCATAATTATTCTGAGCATATTTTTTCTGAAGAGAATAATTTTAAGTTTGTCACATTTGAACACTTGACCTAGGTTATAAACATAAGCATCCAACACTCCTGTGTGTCTATTTGTTCTGTGTGGTTTGGTCTCCACTCATCCTATTTCAACAGATGCAGCAAGGGAATTTATTTGCAGGTGTCAGAATAACACACACTTGCTGGGTTAAGTAAAAGGGGAATGTATTGGATCACACAAACTGAAAATTCTGGAAGTAGTGCTACTTTTGGACATGGTTAGATTCAGAGCACCGATGATACACAATCAGGTCTCTGTTATGTTCATACCATGGCTCTGCCTTCCACTTTGGGCTTCATTTTGCACACAGGAGTAGCAGATGGCTCAAAAGTTCCAGCCCTGACATTGACTTTATTTTCAAGGCCAACAGGAAAAAGAAAGCATCTCTCTCCCTGGGACTTTAGCAAGTCTCATGTCCCTTGACCAGATTAGGTCACATGGCCATCTAGAGGTCATCACCGTGCCAGGAAAACGTGATGACCTCAGCCTGGGGGCAGTTTTACAGAGTCATGCGGATAGAAATGCCAAAGGGATCAAGTACAGAAGGCAGCTAAGTGGAAGGTGGGAAATAAAAACAACAGATAAGTGCTTTGCCTGTGAACATTCGCCCCACCCCACCCCCACCCCCACTCACCGTGAGGCTGGACCAGTTCACTGAAACTAACTCATGGTATCATTTCCTTTTAGTCTTATTATTACAGGATAGTAGAAATTGAGAAACGCTTCTTAAAATCAAAATGATTTCATTTATAAAGGGTGGTAGGTATGAGCCAGTGTCACCAAATCTTTAGTGGGGAATTTCAGAGAGCCTCCTTCCTTCCTCCTCTCAAGGCCACCCTTCTGACTCAATGCCGGTGTCGCTATGCCTTTGCCCTATTTTGTAAATAATATTATTTCACGCCAGGGCACCTGGGTGGCTCAGTTGGTTAAGTGTCTGACTCTCGGTTTCAGCTCAGGTCATGATCTCGTGGCCAAGCCCTGTGTGGAGCTCTGCACAGGCAGTGAAAAGCCTGCTTGGGATTCTCTCTCTCTCTCCCCCTCTCTCTGCCCCTTCCCCACTCTCACTGTCTCTCTCAAAATAAATAAACTTAAAAAAAAAATCACACCTTGCCTCTTTTATTCTGATCTTCTATTGTACTAGTTTTTCCTAAACTTGTTATTGTATGTGTTTGTATGTGAAACTTTCTGCCCTTTTCCTGGATTATATATCGCCCCTCCCTGGATCTGCTGAACCCTTCTCGAGGTCTGAATGGACAGTCAGGAGAAAATAAATCATTGTTCACCTATCTTAAGTCCTTCCAGCTTATCAAACAATAGCTCATCTGAGGGTTTTTGGTAAATGTCTACTAAAAGGTCTTACAGCACCTCGTGATGTAGGTAACATTCATGCCTGAAAGTCTGCCATAAAGCAATTATCCTGATTTTTACTTCCCTTCTCTATCTAGCTGTTTGGTATAAACAACAGTAACAAAGAGGTAATGAAGATCATTCAGGTCAATTTAGTAAATTAAAAACCTACAAGATTTGATTTTTTTAAAAAAAATGTTTATTTGAGAGAGAGAGAGAGAGAAGAGGGGGACAGAGGATCTGAAGTGGGCTCTGCACTGATAGCAGAGAGCCCAATGTGAAGCTCGAACTCACGTACTGCGAGATCATGATCAGAGCCAAAGTTGGACATTTAACAGACTGAGCCACCCAGGCACCTCAAGATTAAAATATTAAAAAAAAAAAAGGTAATCAGGGTTTAGCTACTAATGCCCTAATGAAGAAATTTTAATTATTCTGAAAATCCTGAAATTGTCAGGATTTGTTCAGTCTTTCGACATCTCCCCACTCTCTACCACCCTCCCAAAATATGCCAAGGGATTTATTTACTTAATGCACTTAAAAGTTTTTTAATTATCTTCCTCACATTCTTGTGGATTCTTACAATCCTTGAAATGAATGAAAATGTGTCAGGTTTTAAAAAAAACAAACAAGGACAGAAGGAGTGCTATATCGAACTTCCTTTTTATTCTTTTTTAGCATTTTGTTTTTTACCAATCTATTGTCCATTGTTTATCAAAGAAATTTTGAGTCATCAAATTTATTAAAGGTACGAATAGCTATGGACACAGTAGATAGCCATAATTGTAAGAGTGTGCCCATCAATATAATAGCAATAAGTAGACAATCTGAGAGAATCTTCTCATGAGTGTGTATTATTTACTTATTAGTTTCATTATTTATTACACCAGCTCTCTTTATATAGGAAGGCACAATGGAAATGCCCCTTTTCTCTTAAAATTCCACTTGAGGGATAGAGGCAAGCTTTGCTCATGTTCTTCTGTCAGCGCCACTTTTCAAAGACTTTTCATATGCTCTTCTTCTGTGCTTAATAGTTTTCCCTTTTCCACAACAACATTTTGAGTAGGGAAAAAATAAAGACAATCTCAACCTTAGTATCTAGCTTTGTTTTTCTAGAAGTGGTCAAACAGCTGGAGGAAAATAGAGGGAACTGGTGTTTTAAAAACTAATCCCAAAGCTTGGTAATCACACTTTGCAGTGTGATGGAGACAGCCCCAGAGCTCATTTTTTTCCATTATCATTGCTTCTGGAAGAATCTTCTGTATCCTAAGTGTCTTCGGCCACTGGGGACTCTCTGAAGCTTTGATAAAGGGAATACTTTGCATACTAATTTGCTCAAGAGGGAAATTTTTGCTGGAAACTAAGAAGTCAGGACTGAAGTT
This sequence comes from Panthera leo, assembly GCF_018350215.1. Classification (NCBI taxonomy): domain Eukaryota; kingdom Metazoa; phylum Chordata; class Mammalia; order Carnivora; family Felidae; genus Panthera; species Panthera leo. The sequence goes on from NC_056689.1 coordinate 14,958,197, forward strand.
TCAGGGATACAAGTTTGGTGTGGTTTTGTTTTCAATGGTGGTAAATTTCACATAACATAACATTTACTATCTTAACCATTCCGAAGTGTAGAATTCCGTGGTCTAAGTATACTGACAGCACTGTGCAATGATCGCCGTCATCCATTTTCAAAACTCATCACCCCAAACAGAAACCCTATACTCATTAAAAACTAACCCCCACTCCCTCACTCCCCCCAGCCCCTGCAGCCACCATTCTACTTTGTGTCTCTATGAGTTTGACTGTTCTAGGGACCTCATGTAAGTGGAATTGTACAATCTTTGTCCTTCTGTGATGGGCTTATTTCCCTTAGCATCATGTCCTCCATGTTAATCCATGGTGTGGAATATATCAGAATTTCATTCCTTTTCAAAGAAAAATAATATTCCATCGTACGGATACACACATTTTGCTTATCCATTCACCTGTCAGTGCGTATTCGGGTTGCTTGTACCCATTGGCTATTGTGAATTATGTTGCTATGAACATGAGTGTACAAATACCTCTTTCAGCCCCTGCTTTCATTCTTTTTCAATTCTTTTGGGCATCTTCCCAGAAGTGGGATTAACTGATGGATCATATCCCAATTCCATTTGTAATTTTTGAGGCACCACCATACTGTTTTCCGTAACGGTTGCATCACATGCCCACTAGCAGTGCACAAGTGTGTCAATTTCTCCACATCAATGCTCTTCTCATCAATGTTTATTATCTTCTGGGTTTGTTTGGTGGTGGTAGCTTTTTGTTGTTTTGTTTGTTTTTTAAAGTTTATTTATTTGGGGGGGAGGGAGCACACACGTGTGTGCGCATGTGAGGGGAGGGACAGAGAAAGAGAGAGAGAGAGAGAGAGAGAGTCCTAAGCAGGGGATGTGGGGCTCAAACTCACATGAGATCATGACCCGAGCTGAAGTCTGGCTCTTAACCGACTGAGCCACCCAGGTGCCCTGTATTCTGTACTATAAGTAGTAATCCTAATGGGTATGAGATGTCAGCATCACAGATTGTACTATCAAATTTTGTATTGGGATTTTATGTATCACTTTTGTTTAAATATCCTGTATTGTGATTATGATAGTAAAAGCTTAAAAGTCCAAATATTCTTTATGAAGTCACAAGTATTCTGGAATGGCTATCACATAAAGAATAGGCTCTCATAATCCATGCAAATTTGAATTATTCCATCACTGTCTGCATTGGGCCACATTTGAGTAGAAATTTCTCTTAGATAACCTTACTTTTGAAAATTTCCTTAGAAATACAATAATCTATTTTTGTAACAAGTTCCAATTTTTAACAAGTATTTCCACCGGGAAAATTTGCAAAACGGCCATGTTAAATTTCAGTTCATTTAAAAATTACGCTCATCTAAAAATAAGATTATTAGTAATACCAGTATAAATTTGTTTAATATTACCTATTTTTTCAAAGCACCCTCACAAATATTATCAGAGTAAACCTCACAGCATCTTGTGAGTAAATTAGTGAAAGAATCATAATTTCCTTTTGTGATAAGGAATTCAAGACACTAGAATGGAAAGAGATTCATACAGATGGCCCTGCTAGTCAAGGTCAAAGCCTAAATTAGACCTAGAACTTACTTCTGTAATTATTTCATTCTTGGTTTTGTAATTTGTGAAATACAGTAAAACTGGTATATATGTCCAGTGGACTCAGCATAATGAGAAAATTTATATGAAGTTTTTAGAATGTGCTTATTACTTGTGCTGTGTGCTTCACAAACAACGACTTAATAAATATAATTACAGTAATAATAATTATTATTACTTCAGCCTTATTTATACTACATGCATAATGCTATCACACGTAATTCTCTATGCTAGTGTTGAAAAACATCATTTGACAAAAACCTCTAGAAGAAATGTATTTTACTTTATGATGCAATACACAATATATTTATATACCCCCGAAACATCTACATGAGAAAATACTAACTTTACTACGTGAAATCACTCTGATACCTTCTAGTCTATTCCATTCTTTTAAGGGCCAATGTAGACCCATTATGTAGGGGTTGCTGGAAAGCATTCTATACAGTGTTACACCATACGTTTTAGATTGGTAGTCTTCTAACAAATACCAGGTGCTATAGAGTGCTCCCTCCCAAAGGTCCCAACTCAGTCCCTTTTTTGGTTCTTCTTGAAATCGTTTCCAATGTCTCAAGTTCAGACTGAGTCCGGCGCCTTTTCCGGGGATGGTTTACCAATGGTGATTTCAAATGGTAAAGAACAGAGCAGAAAAACTCCAGAGGCACCTGCCAGATGTGATGCCATGTTAAGTTCCCACTTTTTCACAGTGAGGGAAAGCAGGAGGCTAAGTTTAGATTCAGACAAGGAAGGCTGGCTGGCATGCTTCATGGTCTCGATTGAAATTTAGCCTGTGTCTGGGTTGCTGTATTGGGAAAATGAAATGCTACTTGGAATACATTCCATCTAAAAACCGTTAAAGCAAGGGGCGCCTGGGTGGCTCAGTTGGTTAAGTGTCTGACTCTTGATATCAGCTCAGGTCATGATCTCATGGTTTGTGGGTTTGAGCCCCACAGTGAGCCCCACTCGGACTCCATGCTGGCAGTGTGGAGACTGTTTGGGATTCTCCCTCTCTCACTCTCTCTCTGTCCCTCCCCTGATCTCTCTCTCTCTCTCTCTCTCTCTCAAAATAAATAAACCTAAGAAACTTTTTAAAAAGTTATTAAATCAAGAGAACCTGAAAGAGCTGCTCCTTCAGTGATAAGTATTTTTTGGTTTTCTTTTTCTTACTTAGCCCCTTCTCAACCTCCTAATGTTAGGATAGTACTTGTTCTTTGAGAAGTAACTGAGGGACCAAGATGTCTATTTCAGACATAGGAAAGCTGATGTCTGAGAATTTGCAAGTCTCTAGTGGGGCAGGAAGTAAAACTCTTTGAATTTGCACACAATTGGATGAATTTTGCAGTATGTCCTATGCTAAGGCAACATGGTACTACCTGATATCACCAAAAATAGATTTTTTAATTAAAAAAATTTTTTTAAGTTTATTTATTTTGAGATAGAGTGAGTGGGGGAGGGGCAGAGAGAGAGATTGAGAGAGAGAGAGAGAGAGAGAGAGAGAGAGAGAATCCTAAGCAGGCACTGCACCATCATCACAGAGTCCAATGCGGGGCTCAAACTCACGAACTGTGAGATCATGACCTGAGCCAAAACCAAGAGTCAGACGCTTAACTGACTGAGCCACCCAGGTAACCCCATCAAAAATAGATTTTTATACCTTTTGGAATACTGACAATGTTGGTTTTGATGGGATTGTCTGAGAACCTAAAATAAACCCAAGTCCCGTTCTCTAACACCTGTGCCCCTCCCCTATATCTGCTCCTCTCATCTTGTGAGAAGAGAAGACATATTTTGTAAGAAAATAAATACTAAACAACCACTAAGATAATTTCATACACCTAGATAAAATTGGGGCCCAAATGGTTGTATGATATGTAGAATTTAAAAATGTTTTAAAACTACTACTTCTAACCTGACATCGTCCAACAGGACAAGGCTATGCAGTGATTTTTTCTTCCAAAAACCATCTGGCATTTGTCCAAACCGTTTGTGTTCACAAGCAGAGTCTAACACTGAAAATTATGGCCAGTTCTTTCTAGGAAATAGCTGTGATGCCAGTGGGCTTTTGAAGGAGAAAACATGATGCCTGATCTTAAGTGTCTGTGTTCAGAGAAGCAGTTAGGAGTGATAGGGAAAAGAGGGAGTTTTGTTTCATTAGTGAAAATATAAATGGAATCCATACTTGCATGAATTCTCCCAAGTATAGATTGGGTGTGTGTGTGTGGGGGGGGGGGGTGCGTGTGTGTGTGTGTGTGTGTGTGTGTGGCATTTACTGCCACCTAACTAGTATTGAAGGTTCAAAGCATGCTCCCTGAAGTCCACTTAAGTCTTTCCAGGACAAAATTTACCTGTGTGGGTTCACAAACAGGTTGCACAGGAATCACCAGGGGATGTGGTATTTAGTTAAAAATGCAGATTCCCCATCGTAGCTGTAATCTTACTGAATTAGACTCTTATGGGTAAAGTTATTGAATTTGCTTTTTTCCTCAAGGTCCTAAATAATTCTTATGAACCTTGAACACAATGACAATAGTTTGGCCATCTGCCATCAGACACTGCTCTCATGAAGGTACCATAAGCTCATTTTCCACTACCTGGAGACACAACTCCCGGGTGTCTCACAACACCCGTATGTAACACATACAGACACATTTGTACTTTTCCTAAAAATATATAACAGT